>NW_019733845.1:499767-572177 GCF_002891405.2 Cryptotermes secundus | reverse complement strand
TCATATCAGTACCTTCGGTAGTGTTCTTCCTCATTTGCACGACGAATCTGTCTCACAAGAGACTCTGGAACAATGCACAACTTTTCTCCAAACTCCAACATCTGTTCTGTTAACTGACAACAGATTTCTGCCATTTCAACCTGTGCTCTCAAGTTTCCCTTATCAGTAGGATGCACATACCTGCAAAAACATATATATCAGAAAGACCAACTTTCCTTCCTAACAAAGAAAAATGTAAATGAACTTTCTAAAGATCATTATAAGTATACCCAGAATATTTGCATGAACGCTTCGTTCAGTGTTAAAAATGTCAAATGTGGCAATTATGCAAAATCTTGTCTAGAAAAACTCAGGTACTGGGAATCAATATTAGTGAACATAGGGCAATAGATGAAAGCTCATAAAGGCCTGTAGTGTAGTACAAATTCTTGCCAGAAGTTCTTGCTTACATCACAGAGGAGCAAAGGTTATGCAACAAACAAAACAAACACACAATTTCATATACAAAAAATACTTCAAGCATAAAATTTTAATAATAAATAAATAAAGATTTTCTACCTTACATGTTTAGCCACCATGGGCCATCATCAGGAGGCAAACCAACTTTATGAGGGAACTATTTTACATGAGTTGCTATTACAGTATCACTGAAGGGACTAGTGACAGGATTGGATTAGGTCCAGACTGAGTGAATTATTGGAATGAAGACCAGATCAGATTGTTACATTGCCATACTATGGAGATGGAACAAATGATGGAAGGCCTTCGGGCTGAAATAAGAACCAATCAAGCTAAGATGGATTCTTCCTCCTCCTTGGCGGATGTCAACTACACCAGTCATGAAGAAATGAGAGCCGAGACAGGTTCTCTTGCATCCCAGAAGAACGTAAACCAAGAAAAGGCAAAAGACTATCACAAACAGATGTAAGCTCATCAAGAAAACATGGAGGCTGCCATACACTTCATCGAGTCCAAGTTAGAAGAGACCATCAAACATCAGGTGTAAGAATTCCTGGTGTGTGTTGACCACAGGTTGCTGGGCCTCTGCAAGGAACTTAACAAGAAGAATGATGAAATGCAGGTTGACAGGCAGTAATGATGTCCCTTGATAGTGGACAAGGAGCCTCCTGAAAATAACAGCAGACATGAGGAAAGATCTTCATGAAGAGCTCGACCTCATGACGACACAAGACAGAGACGAAATGATAGATGCTTGGTAAGTGAATGAAAACTGGAGGTGGAACAGATATCAGAGAGATCAAGGGACCATGTCAGGGCAGAACGGTTTGTCTACTGCCACTGTGCGAGCATCAGTCATCTCAGGAGGAATTGATGACTGGGATGTCCCACAGGTACAATTCACTGAAGAGAATGATCGACAAATAGCATGGGACCAGAAAGAAAAAACAAAGAAGAAAGCTATGCATTCAACACTCGTGCCTCATCATTATGGGCTCAGCATGTGAGCTGAAGACAGCCATGACATTTTACATGTTGACAGATGAATAAGGGAGAAAGAATGACTGGTGATTATCGACATAGGACCAGCAGCTACTATCACCAGACTGGACATAGCAGCATGACTGCCGGACAGAGAGCCATCCATGAAGTGCGCCCTGCAGACATCAGGGGAGACTCCCCCACCTCGGAGGAAGCTTTTATGACACTGACTCCAGGGCGGTGCCCACTGAAAACTTTGGTGTTTGTCGCCAATATCACCAATGAGTTCATCTTGGCACTGGATGTCCTGTGTGCCCACAATGCAGGCATGGACATGAAGCACCTTGTGCTAAGACTGCACAAAGAGGAAGTGCCACTGGGGTGCCCTGAGGGGCGACCATGTTCACCCCCATGTAGGAAGGGCAACAGTGATGACCCAGCCACTTGGTGTGGCAGAGTTGTGGTGGTGCAGTGCGGACAGCCTTGCAGCGATGGGTTTCAGGGCTGCCCCAACAAGCTGAAGTGGGAATGCTGGTACACTCCTAAGAAAGGAGTTGGAATTGAGGAGAGGAAACCACCAGTAGTGGAAGCACACTGAGAGAGATGAGCTTGGGAAAGGACTGTGGTGATTGAAATGAGTGGCCCTAATGAGGATGGACTGCAAGGCAGCAACATAAAACCAACCAATGAGGAAGGAAGGCTGGATACTGTCAAAACTGGAAGGTCAGCAAGACGCTGAAGTGCCTTCCACCAGGATGAATAAACATGTCACAGGCATATCTCCTCTGAAAAGAAGAAATGGCAGTACACCTGTAGGCTATTCAGGGTGAGCAACCTTACGGAGCAAGCAAGGTGGCATGTCCGCTAACAGCCGGAATTGTGAAGCCAGCAGAAATTGCTGTTGTTAGGCAATATCTATGTTAACACATTTCCATGGTTATCAGGTCTTGTGACCAGAGCTGTACCTACACGCAATAGAGGCAGACATCAAAACACATCATGTCCGTGTCTTCAGGAATTGTAGAAAGCAGTGTTTTCTATTGGGCCAGTGAGGAGCCCGTATCTGGAGTATCAAAACACAGCCGAACCAGCCGACTAGGTCAGTTATGAGTTTGCCCCATCTGGGAGTATGCGGTGGATGCTAATTCTTGAAATTGCAGCACCTGCAGAATGCTACTGGAAAACTTGACAGGTGCACACTAGTGTACAATTTGCACACAGCTTTCAAAATTCCTTACGTATATGAATATGTAACAACATTATGCAGCACACAGTCAGAAGTAACCCTAAACAATTTAAATCCTAATGTACAGATGAATGAATGAATGTACATGATACTGGATAAGGCGAAGCCAGGCAAGAGGCTTAAACTTGGTAGTGGTCTGGCCTATGAGTGTTCAGGTGACTAACTGCAGTTTCTGAGTAGTAACGTAAGTTAAGGCATAACAGCTAAACTGGATTCCCTGTATAAGGTATGCCCAGATTTTAGGCTATATTTCCTACCAAAAAAAAAAAGCATAAATATGGCCACCCTTTAAGCTAGTAACATGGCCAAGTATTTCTCAGATATATTCTTCGAGTGTAAGCACTACACTATTCCAAAAAAGAGTGCTGTGTACTTACTGAGGTCTAAATAAAGATGGTGCTATTATCATTGCAACATTATGAAGAGACATCTTGTTGTGCTTCTGGTTCTGAACTACTCGTGCTAGGAACCTGAAGACAGCACGAAGAGTACTACGATATTCCGCAGGCAACAGAAGAACCAACAGGTTGAGAGCATGTGCTCGTGTTGTTTCATCTGACAACGCTGCAATGTTATGTAATAATCAGTTAATTATACCTAACAGTGAATACACTGGTTAAAAGTCATAACTGGGTGCCAACATTCCTGCTCCATTTCTGAAGACCAGCCATCTTGACTGTGATTTAATGCATGGTGGAGTCCAGCAGTTTCAATTTCAGTAAATTGTAATATTCCATTAATCAAGAACAGGCTACAAATGTCGCCAGTCTGATATAGAAGCAGTCACAGATATACAATACACCAAATACTCAAAGAATATACTACGCATGCTTTGAATATTAAAACTTCAGTCATACAATTACAAATCAAAACAACTCAACATAATACATTGTGAACTGGAAAATAAATCAGTCACTAAATACTAATGTATACGATTAGCATAAAAGTATATTAAGTAGGAGCCAGCAAGAGCCCTATAAAACATTTTACATTCAGTAACATTGATTACTGCTGGTCACGGTAGCCGAGCAGTCTAAGGCATGCACTGTCTTCGCTCGCTTGGAAGCCGGGATCGTGGGTTCGAATCCCACTCAGGGCATGGATGTTTGTGTGCATTTTTCTGTGTTTGTCTACAGGTAGAGGCCTTGCAACGAGCTGATCATTCACCCAAGGAGTCCTACCGTATGTGTAAGATCTAGAAAAACCAAAGTGAACAGAGTTCATGGAGGTAGGCCTAGGTCCACTGGGGCTGTAGTTCCAAGGAAAAAAAAAACAAAACATTGATTACCTAAAATGTAAAATAAAAGTAAGAAGAGGCAAAATAGAATTACTCACAATGACTGTGATAAGTATATAATATCACAAATACCAAAGGGAATAGAATATACCACCTTATTTATTGTTAAAAAACTCCTGCAATGAGTAAAAGGAATTTTATATTAAGTACCTTTTTAATGAAGATTTAAACAGTTTCTTCTTGTCTATGATGCCTTTCAAATAGGATGGAAGCTGATTAAAAATCTTAATGCCCATGTAATAAACACCTTTTTGATAGACAGACAATCTTGGTTGTGGGAAATGAAAATTATTTTTGCTTTGAACCTTTGGACGGCAGAAATACATTTATTGATTTGGAGGTACAAAACCCTAATCCCCTTCAAAGCAGTCTCCTTGATAATGCACCACCATTGTTGGAAACACTTCTGGAATGCGTCTTGCTGCAGGGCCAATAGCATCTCTGAAGCAGATTTTCCCAATTTGCACAAGAACTTGATGTTCGCATGCTGTTCGAACTGCGACATTGGACCAAATAACCAACACTCATATCTAATTCAAGTGGAACAGTAACGACACTGCACACTGAAACCTGTCCAGACCTGTTGCGCCTGCGAGCAGACATGCTGAGCTTCCCACCACAACAGTGGGTGTGCTATCTTATTGCTCGTTCTCTGACTGCAGGGGAATTCCGGGAACTTTTTGACTGCCCTACGTATACCAGTAAATGATAGAAATTATGTGCTTTTTGGTCATCTTATCAGAAAACCTTTCTTTTGTGACCTCTTTTTTTTCCTTCAGAAAAAGCATAACTTTGCTCCATAACATATATCAAGGCTGTTCCAATGTTTTGGCAAAAATTCTAGTTGCCAATGTCAGAGTAAATTAGGAAGCAGGAGGAAGTGAACCACTATATGTCTTGTAGTGGGAGTGAGGGCTGTGGAGAGGTGCTCCTTCACATGTTATTCTAGACTTTTCAGAGGAGATGGCATTTGGGGGGAGGGGTCTGAACCATAAACCTTCCTTTCCAAATAAACCTAACCCTAGCATAACACAGTTTCTTTTACAGCATGAAAATACCACAATAATCTAAGAGCAAGGAAACACTTACCATGGGTTTGGTAGAACATATCAATATATTCGACAGATAGAAGAGGCTGGGGCAGATCCCGCAGCAAGCGTTTCAGAACGGCAGCTACATCATGACAAGTTGCCTGCTGAAGAAGTCTGTCTACTTCTTCCAATGGCCTACTATAGAATACAGCCTCCAGTTTTGAGCAAAGAGATGTCACCTTCTGCTGAAGTCCTGCAACACGCAGAATGCCTTCCTCCTGTAGCCCATGCCTCTCCAAGTGAAGCAGCACCTGAAAATTCGTATTTCATATTAGCAGCAACCCCACCAGCAGTTCATCATAAGCTTATGAGTAAACCATAGTTACAGTCTCAGGGTTTGAAAACATCTCTTTGTTCTCTTGTTCTCCTATTGACACAAGAACAGGTAAAGCTATCCCTGTAACAGGCCTTGGAGGTCCACAGGTTTGTGGGATACTGAGGCTCCCACATTTTCTAGGCAGTCACCTCACAGATGGTGGCAAGGTTGTCAGGCTTATGTGCCAGCTGCCCTTTAGCCCCAGGAAGATTCCTGGTACTCATTTCTGTTAGAGGCTGAGTCAACCCCAGGGCCATAGTGTGGCTGGAAGAAATGGGTCAATTAAAAATCCAATGACCTTTACAGGAACTGAAGCTCTGACTTTCTGGCTCATAGCATAGTGCCTCAAACAACTATGATAATGTAATATTTGAGGTTTTCACAGCAGCGACTATGAAGAAAGCCATCTTCTGGGATGTGGCGCCATTGTGTTAACTGATGTTCCTCCAAACTTTCTTCAACTATGATAATACGTGCCCTCCTAGTGACATTTATGTAAGTAGAAACACTGTTTATATCTGCTTCATGCTGTTATCAACTTATCTATTTGCTGTGTGTGTGTGTGTGTGAGTTACATGTGTAACATTAAGTCCAAGTGATGAACACAGAACATTAATATTTTATGGAATTTTATCAACTTACACCAGATTATATGATATTATAACAAAGGGCTGGGCATTAAATGAAACTTACATTGCAACCAACTGCAATATACTGTGCATCCCCTTTATAAGACTAGCACTCTTATCAGTACATTGCTCAGTGAGGCTTTTGAGAGTCACCTGGCTTCATGAAATACAGTTCCAAGTAATCGAACCTCTATTCAGCTAAAACCTCAGTCACACAGGATGTGTGCTACAATACCTTTTGCAGGTAGGACTATTTACTAGTTGAATAAATGTTCTTTCAAGTAACAAGTGTCCTGAAAGTATTCCTGTCAAATGTCACAACTGGTTCTTATTTTGCATTAATAGCCCCCAAGTCTTTCTGGCAGAGGGTTTCCGAAGGAAACAATTTGTACATTTTTATCCAGGTACTTCCAATATTCTTGGTGGTCCCTGCTCAACCAATAATTGACAATAAATACAACAAAAAGCTTTCATAGCAGTGTATGGCGCATGAACAGTGACCATTATGAAAGTGGGGTGGTGAGAAAAGGAAAGAAATTAAATGAATATGACAACAAAAACAATCAGTCAGTGTTTGACATAAACACAACCTGAAGACCCTAGAATGGCAGATTTTATTATTATTGTTAGTGGGGTGGGACTAAGTCCCTTGTACTGCAGCCACTTCTGACCTACTGTACCAGCCCCAGATGATAGGTGAGGGTGATTGTGGAGCAATTGGTGGAATGAAGATTGGCAGGGGAATCTGAAGTACAGGGTGGGGTGCAGAAACTTCCTTTTTGTGAAGATGCATTGTGAAGGGAGGGAGGGGAGGTCGCAGAAAAGTGGGGATAGGCTTGGCGAACGCAGCAGTCGCGGAAGTTTCTGTCTAATACCCCTCAGTAGGAAACATGAGGTGGACGAGTGAGCAGCGTGCATTTGTTGTTGAAGCTTATTTTTCAAACAACCATTCCTACACGGCGGTGCAGTGTGCGTTCCATATTCACTTCGGAATTAAGCCCAGAGGTCTGGTTCCCGAACAGAAATCGATTGTTTTGTGGGTAGAGAACTTTAGGACAACTGGGAATGTGGTGAAAAAATCATCAGGATGACCGTTACGATGCCAGTAAATGTGGAGGCAGTTCAACAGTCGATTTTGAGATCTCCAAGACGCTCCACTCACAAACATGCAGTCGCCCTAGACATATCCATTCGTTCAATGCGCCGAATTCTTCATGAACATCTTCATTTCCATCCCTATAAGATGGTTGTTGCGCAAGAATTGTCACAATAAGGATCCTAATTCGATGAATAAAATGACAACTGACTGTAACTAAACAGCTTAGACTGGTGCATTGTACGCCTGATGATGACCCGTAAAAGGGTCGAAACATGTTGTGTCTCTAATAAACATAATAAAATCAAATGTTGATGCAGTAGTATCTTCTTTGTTTTGAATATTGATTGTTGTTATTTAATCTGTTTCTCAAGATTCTGGCATGTTCATGGCACAGTTTTCACCAGCACATCAGGCTGTGAGATTAGCAAGTGAGAAAATGGGAAAGAGATGTTTCAGAAGTCAAAAGCCATCACTTTACATGATTTTGCCTGAAATACTACCAAAGTCATGAAATCAAAATGGCAATTCAATGATTTATGATATCACAATATTAAACATTTTTCCAAATTCTCATACCAATCTTGTCTCAAACTGAAAGTCATTCAGGCACATGATTAATAAACATGTGTATACTGTGATGCTGATATCATTAATAAATGCAGCACATAAAATTACAGCTGAGTTGTACCTTCTGGAAGATTAAAGGAACACCTTGGCAGTCTTCTGCAGTTATCAACTGGTCCCGTTCTAACAGTGTTGCCAGAGAAACACCGAACACATTACCTACTGCAAGAGAGAACTGACATTTAAAATGTAAAATCATAAGCTCAGTGACATGAATTTTATACTTATGATATGCTGAACCATGTTGTAATAAAAACTATGTGGAAAGGAATGATTAACATGAAGCACTATCATACAGTAATTAACAAGTAGCTATGGGAAGAACTAATTACTAATGTTCTTTCACTACATATTGAGTATCTGATACAAGACAGACTGCACAGGAAACACTGCGTCCAACACATTCTTAATCCAGTGTGACCTCATGCATGATAGCTGGAACAGTGGGGCCAGAAGAGATGACTGCTGCTAGGCAAAGGCTCACTAAACACAGTGGGAAACATTCAGAAGAGACTGAAAAATGTGTATGGAGATGATGCTGCTGATCACAGTACAGTTAGTCAGTGGGCACACAGATTATCTGGTGAAAGTGGGCATGCAAATATTTGGGATTCTCCTCGCACTGGCAGACCACACATTGCACAAACACCTGACAATGTGCAGTGTGTTAACTATGAGTATATGGTTTTGGAGGACAGACGTGTGACTGAAAGAAATGTCAGTCCAACTGGGAATTGGGGAAGCAAGTGTGTGCAGAATATTGAAACAGCTGGGGTTGAAAAAAGTTTGTGCAAGGTGGGTTACGAGGATGTTAACAGATGCCTACAAAGAAACCTGAAAAACTGTGTGCGGTGAACTCTTGGCACAGTATGAGAATGGTGGAGATCACTTTCTTGCAAGAATTGTGATCGGAGATGAAACATGGCTGCACCATTTTGAACCAGAAACAAAGTGGTAATCAATGGAATGGTACCATGTAAACTCGCCCAAGAAAAAGAGATTAAAATCTGCGCCTTCAGCAGGAAGAGTTATGGCTAGTGTTTTTGATTCAGAAGGGCTTTTGCTTGTGGACATCATGCTACAAGGAACCACCATTAATTCTGACACATATGTGGCAACCCTAAAGAAACTTCAAGCTCAAATGAGTTGTGTTTGACCACATTGGCAGAAACAGGATGTTTTGCTGTTGCATGACAATTCCTGACCACACATCATTCAGAAAACCAAGGACAAGATCACAAAACCTGGAAGGACAACACTGTCACACCCTCCTTATAGCCCTGATATGACACCCTCTGATTACCATCTCTTTGGTAAACTGAAGGAATCCCTTCGCGGAACAAGATTTGAAGATGATGCTGCCCTCACTACGGCCACTAAACGGTGGCTCAGATGCGCTGGTCCAGAGTTTTACTGCGCTGTCATACAGGCCCTAGTTCCCAGGTGGCTTAAGGCAGTTGAAAGGGACAGAGATTATGTGGAGAAGTGATATTTTGTTCCTAAAGGATGTATCAACATACTATGTAAGTAGTAAAGGCGTAGGATAAAAACTGAACCTTTAAAAAAATATTGTGCATTACTTTTGGAGTGACCCTTGTATGTTCTTGATGAAGAGCCAAAGGGATAAAAATGAATGCAGCCACTGGAAAATTTTCCTTGACAACCACACAGTATATTTGGACAGGTCAAAATAGATACTTGCCTACTTTCCGATTCCTTCTTGGTGGTTTACGTTTCCGGAATGTGATGCCATTGTCATCTAGCAAAGCTGTTGCCTCAAGAAGCAGAAGTGGCTGCAGCTTTGGGAGATCACCTTCTCCCAAGAACTCTATCCACGTTCTTCCAACTAGACTAGGATCTGAATATATAGACACTCCAGGCTACAGAAAAATAATAATAATCAGATATGCTGAATGTATCCAATCTGATGGCACATTTATGCAATAAAATCTGACATCAACATTCCATATGGTGAGACATATTCTTTAAAAACTTGGCAATATTTCTTTTCAGCTCTAAGTCAAATAGTGTTTACATTCAACTGCTACAAGTGAAAATAAAATCTGCATAAGAATTCATATGAATCTGTGGAGTAATTTTAGAGGTGAAACATTTATGTGAACATACATTGAACTCCCATACAGCACTGAGCAAAGAATTCACAAAGAGATTGAAACAGGTAAGCAAAGGTACACATTGTCTTGTGTGAAAAGTATTAATATAAATATCAAATTATTAATGGCATAAGTCCAGGAGGAGAATTTGTACTTCCTCTCCTCCCCAGGAGCCAGATAGGTAAAGATGTGTGAGTAACAATATGACACGAGGTGTAAGAGGAAAATGGAAGCAAAGTTTCATATATTTTTAAACTCAGCGCAAGAAAGAAGTGTGGGCAGCTTGATACTCCAGTCACTTCATCCCTAGGGAATGAGACCTTGGTACACATTTGATAAGAGTTTAACTAGATCCAGAGCTAGCCTGAACAAGGCCATAAAGAGAAAAAAATCCATCAAACAAACACTGGACATCCAATCCATACCTAACCACTTTACCAACTGGGTTATTCCCATGCACATTATCCTATTTATTTACCTTGACTTGAATGTTGGTAATGTTTTCATGGCTGGGAAATAAAGGTCTCTGGGGAAGTTCCTCAAAACCAAGATGGCCCTGAGACCCAGACCGACGTAGAACAGCCCTTGCTGCTGCTCTCTGTTGGTTTATTGCATCAATATCATTGTCAGGGTTGTACAAACTGCTGTGGCTACGTGAAATGGACACATGATGATCTCTGCCAATAGAAGGAAGTTCACTGTTAGTGACAAGAGACATCAGTCATGTTTTAAGCCAGTATTTAACCAAATGTAAAAGTAAATCCACCCACTGGAAGACAGTGACAAAACTTGGGTCACAACTATGAAACAGATTCAAAGAAATTAAAATATCCTTAGTCTCTCAAGACTGAATATTAAAAGAGGTAAAGACTACAGTGTTTTTCAGTCATCTGCATTACCTTCAGGCCTCTATGAAAGGGACCTAAAGAACTCTGATTTTAATCTTGAGGTGTATATGACTAGATTTTACCAGTAGGTTACAAAATTCTACAAGGCATCCAGTACTTGGTGATTCTGTCATTTTGTATGAATGGGCCTAACAGATCTCTGGTGACTACAAACAGACAGGTTTTTACTAAATTTATATTATAAAATTATACAACAAACTTACTTGAGCAACTTCTTATTTCTGTCTGCCAGTTTGGCAGCATTACTACTAATGAGGGCTGCTGCAGCCATCTTGGAAGATGGAACACTACTGGCAATCAACGTGGGTGATGTAGGGTCACTACCAGCACGCATCTTCTCTCGGGGTCGAGGTAAATGGATGGTACCGAGACGCTGGTATCCCACCATTTGAATGCCTTCTGTTAGCAAACATTACATATACAGCGTCTTACTTCTGGTTGTGAAACTACGTAGATAAACTATATAATGGATTAAAAGTTCATGATTCCCTAAAGGTGTGAGACAATGACTCATTCATTATACTGCAATTACAATGAATATAAAGTACATACATGATATTTAAGGAGTTGGCTCTTCCAAAGTAGTTTGATCACTGGTTGTCATTATATTGATAAATACTTTTTTATTATACTATACTCCATTTTGTTTGTTTTATTTTACTTTATATTGTGTCATCTCACATAATGCTAAGGTAGTCCTAGTTGCTAGCATATAGGTTTAGTCCTTGTATGATGGGAGTTCAGCTACACTACTTTAAAGAGTTTAAAGTAGTGTAGCTGAACTCCCATCAGTACAAGGACTAAACCTATATGCTAGCAACTAGGACTACCTTAGCATTACAGTGGTCATAGGCAACATATAACATATTGTGACATGTTGCGCAACGGAGGACCCCTACCTCCCCAGCGGCATGTGGCAGTAACGTAGCGCTCCCCCCCCCCTTCCGCGGTGACGTAAGACGGTGCGAGGTAACAGCGTTGCTAGGCTATACGCAAACACGGTGACACGGCACCGCTTCCTACTGTGACGTGGCGGGCGACCCTAGCAACAGCGAACAGAATAAAAGCCGGCTGAGCAGCAAGCGAGAGTCAGTGTGTTATCAACATTTCTCAAGGCAGCAGCCTGCGAGTGTGCAATAACTAAGAAGTCAGCGAGTGGAAGACTTATTGTGTGCTTTCGAGACTTAGTGAGTGCTGTAGTATAGTTATATTTGGAGTGTGCAATTCAGGGAGATTTGTATAGCTCCCGCGTTATTAGTACGTGAAGACTTTGGTTGTAGGGTTTGTAAAGTGTGGAAACCCGCAACTGTGTTATAACTAATTGTAGCCGTGATTTGTAGGCTGTTAAATAAACCAATTAACGATCTCTACGGTGTATTCAGTAACGAAACACGTTACAATATTGAATATATTAAACATATCTCAGGAAATGGATGAGTACAGAGGAGACCCAACAGACAAAATGATTACCACATATTCAAAACTTTATCACATTATGAACAAAGAAGCCACTTTGGAATCCAGAAGTCAATACACTAGAAAGTATAATAATAAAATAAGTCTGAAGACATACTGATGTAATCATACTGAATGATGGTCAGANCAGAGAAATGGATGGATGGAGGGGGGGGGGAAATGGCATGCAGCTTCTGAGAAGCAAACAAAGGGACATTAGAAATGAGACAAGCAGAGAAAATTGGGGTGGATTTGGAATGGATAGAAACAGAATACCTAGAAGAGCTCTCAAATTACAAGTTAAATCAAATGACAGAAGGGGTGATACCTGCTGATAACTTTGAAACCAGAGCAAAAGTAAAGAATGAAATTCATTAAAAAATGTAAGATACTGGAGACATATTGAGACCTGACATCCCTCAAGTGTCACCTCGGGGCAAACAATGCCAGAAGGAAAAACACAGATCAAGAAGATTTACCCAATGGATTATTAGAGTATTAAAAGTAAGAATAGGAGGGACTGTGAATGAAGATTAAAAAAAAAAAAGTGATATTTCCTATCTCTTCAGCCACTGACCACATCCCATAGCTGAAACAAAGTCTGAAGAATGCACGGGACATGTCTACTGAAAGCCAGAATTGTGAAGCCAGCAGAGACAGCTGTTGCTAGGGAATGGCTATGTGTATATTTCCAACAGTCTTCTTTTACCGGTTCTCACGGTCTCTTCGCTTGCAGATTTCTGATATTTTTTCTTCTACCCTGAAGATGGAGGCGATACGTTCCTCCGAAACGTCGGTTAACACCACATATACACGGTGCCAAATCCCAGAAGACTGCTTTCTTCATAGTCACCGCCGTGAAAACCTCAAATCTTACAACTTCGTTTCTGTTAATATCTAGCTTTTCCTTAATTCATGTACTTTATTTTTGTTTTTAAAATACTTTCACTATCAGTGTTCAAAAGAGTAAAAATCCATACAGGACCATATCATTAATAATTAATACACCTGCAGGTTGAAATGACTGCAGGATGTCCTTCGCCTACCCTGAGCTAAAGGGTTCATACTTGTGATTTTATATTTTAGAAATACTTAATTCTACATACAGAAATTCAACATGTACTTCTCAGAGAGGCTCATTAACGATGTGGGTGAAAGAACATACCAGTGTCACAGGCAACATCACCTCGGTTGCTACCACCAGTCCAGTGACCAACTTGACGGAACAGTTCAGAAGCACTGGCTGATCCATTAGGCTCTCTACGCACTTGATCTTTGGAGTAGCTACCATACAAGTGATCTCTCTCCAGTACAACTTCGTGACTTCTTGGACTAGTTGAAACAATACTGCAGGAACAAAAGGAGATTGACAGGTGCTTAAATAATGAATGACTGGATTGCTCAAAACATAATTCTAACGCTGCATTTCTGAAGGGTGGGAGGAGATATATGGTTTTACACTGACTTTAACTGTTAAATTTAGGGACTGACTCTTCTGAAATGTTCTGTGTTTTACTCAGTACCTCAATGAGCATGCAAGTGAAATGCTTCCTCTGTCATTGTTTCTGATTGATCACTGAATCATTCTATCATATCTCATTCAGAGCTATATAATTTTGGCATCTGGTATAGTAATGTCACATGTCAGCCAAAAGCCGGAATGGTGAAGCCAGAAGAGATAGACATTCTGTGAGAACGGTTCTGTAAACACTTCCATCGTTAGGCAGTGGCTCAGTGGATGTCATGCGACCATAGCGACACTTACATATGATAACAGAACTGCTGGAAAATGTGTTTTCTGTGCAGTATGCCATGGTGGCTGGGTGACTCTGGAATATAGCAGATGCAAGAGAAGGTGTTTTCTATTGGGTCATCCTGAGGCTATATCATGAGGATCAGGACAAACAAGTCAGTCTTCAGACAAGGCAGTTATAAACACAGGAGGTTGCTGTAAGATGGCCACCAGCCTGCGAGGACATGATCCCAGGAGCAAAGGAATATCAACTGTAGGAAGACATTACTCGGCCTTGAGACAGCAGTTAGTGAATGCAGTTCTTGAGTTGTATGGGCATGGGGAACAGCCCTTGTTAGAAGACAATGACCAGGCAACACCTAGTTCAGTTGTGAGGCAGGCACCAGCGAGCAAGGACTGGAGCCATGGAACATGAAAGCTGAGGAATCTACACTGTTGTGGGAAACATTCCAGGCAACAAATGGTAAGACACAGCAGACTGAGAGGACCTAGTACATCACTATTAAGCCTGCAGGTCCATGCAACTGTTACAATTTTTTTATTGCTCGAGGGGGTGTGCCTAAGTCCCTTGTACTGCGGCCACTTCTGGCCTAGTGTACCGGCCCCAGATGATAGGTGAGGGTGATTGTGGAGCAATTGGTGGAATGAAGATTGGCAGAGGAAACTGAAGCACTTGGAGAAAACCTGTCCCAGTGCCACTTTGTCCACCACAAATCCCACTTGACCAGACCCGGGATCGAACCCGGGCTGCCACGGTGGGAAGCCAGCGACTAACCGCTTGAGCTAAGGCGTGGCCAACTGTCACAGTTAATTGTAGTTACAAGTTCCAGGAATCCAATATTCATATTTGTAATTTTATTTGTTCCAGAAATCCGTATTTGGTGATACAGCCTCCAGATATAGAACGAGTCAAGTTTTATCATATACAGAGGTAATGTTGTCCATGTGCTTAACTAATTAAGAACTATGTCATGAAGATGTATGGGGGAGTGGATGTATAGAACAATGTTTTCTTGACCTTGGCACTAGCTGGAGGTGAGTCGTCAGCTTCAAGCCCCGGCTGCTACTCTCGGGGAAAGAGTCACCGGTACCCACTGGATAGGAGGCTTGGTGGGCCCCAGAGCCGGTCTGGACAACATGGAGATGTGAAAATTCTTGCCCTATCAGGACTCAAACTGTGACCCCTTGGTCGTCCAGCCCTTACCCAGTCGCTATACCGACAGTGATATCCCAGCTCTTTTCTATCGAATATAAGTAAATATAAATTACTGATCCAAACCTGCGTCTAGTCACTTAACCTGTGACAGTATTGTCATGCAATAGTGACAACACAATGGGTTAGCACTGCGAACAGATTCTGTTGGAAAGTGAACATTCTTATCCACAGTTATTTAGAACAAATTACAACTGTTCATAATCTGTTATATCATTCTTGCTTGGATCTTCGGTCCTCTGTTGGCGAGGAAAGCTTGGAGTATGAGGAATACACATGTTATAAATTAAAATTGGGGAGATATGCTTACTGTTAACAATAAAGTATAAAGACTGTACTCACTAGCTTGTAGTGGGAGAGCTAGAGTTGCCTCCCCATTCTTGGGGCCCAGATCCAGTGCTGAAAATATTTGTATCTCTGGGGATACACCATGGTAAAGGAGGACTGGGAGGTCCAACATCTTCAGTACCTGGATGATCCAGGTCTAGGGAATCTGGTGTAGCACTACGGGATCTTGTGCCAGTACTTGAATTCTAGAAACAAAACAATCAAACTCTTAGAAGCATGCAGACAAGAAACATAATATATGTTACCTGATTACAAGTTTGAATGACTTGCAGAGCAATACTGGCACAACAGAAATGTAATTAAGACTTCAGAAATAATTCTTATTGGTAGCCCATTGGTATTATTGATGTTCTTATGTGATTTACATCAGAAGGCCAATCCATGCCTCATCTGTGAGGATGCTAGTTGTGCAATCCATCTGTGCTACTGAAACAGCATTATTAAATAAGTTTTCAATGCAATGAGCTCACAGAAACACTGATGAAGTTATAACTTCATGGCCTGCTGTTGGCCAAAGGCACACACATTGCTAATTAGGGGTAAAAGTAGGAATTGCTAAGAAAAGAAGTTATGACTTGACCTCACTGTCTGAGTCAAATCAATTCCTTATCCTGTTTCAATCAAAAAGGTTATGAGTATATACGTGTTACAGCTTCCAATGCTATCAGCCTCTGTATTCAACATCAGCCTGTGATATATTGTGAAATTCTGCAAGAATTTAATTGTAAGACAAAATTCTGGGAAGAATTTTCCTCAGATGCTTCAATCAATATGTGGAGGCTAGTGAAAACTATAAATGAGTAAATATGCAATTTAGGGAGCCATATCTGGGTATAATTTACTACAGTCCAGTCATTCATTATGTTAAAATTATCAAACACAACTTCAGAGTTACAAATCACCGCAAGCAATAACTACAGCTCTTAACATATAAATTGAAATGTTTTATAAAAAATTTGTAGCTATACTTAAAATGAAACTAAAATAACATGATATACATATTGGCAATAAGTAGATTCTAAAGGGTCAAATAAAATCCATTACTGACATGAACCTGTTGCATAGTAACCATCACAAGCCAGTATGTTGTTTGTGTGGAAAAGGGGCACAAAGAAAAGTTGCTTTTAAAATATTTATGAAACAACAATGCTGGAAATATTATTTCATTCTGATGTACATATTTCTCATGTGTGTTCTTTGCCCTTCATACGTCACTCACCTTGATGTTTACTTCTCACACCAATTCGCTGTTATGAATTAAATTACATGACAAGAATTCATAAGCTTTCATTCCTTGCAACTTCTTAAGTACTTGCCATTTTGAAACGTGTAGATCTCAAACAGTTCTATGTTTCAGGTCATACACAAGTTTTCAGGAAATCTGATTTGAGCTTGATGTGAAGGATGGGATCAACACTAACCAATATTAAATTTGCCTACAGACTGGAGCATAACTCCCTCTACCAAACTAAACCACTAAGCAGCTTGCAGACAGACCTTTTCGTTAAGAATTCATTTTATGCCCCTTGTTTAAACGACACATAAAAATGTACTATACGTGCCTCCACATCCCGAAAGACATCCCTGATGTCGGGTTTCCGGGCCCGGGAGCGTTGCTGGCGCCCTCTTTGCCGCACTGTCAAGTTGAGTGTCTTGACACGACGTCGCACTGCCTCAGCATGGTGGGTCGGCAGGAAACGTAGTACAGGATCCAATTCACTCTCAGGCAGTTCACGACCCTGCTCATAAGGTCCTGTTAATTGAGACAGGCCTGCTAACCTAAGCCAGTCAGCTTCCTGTTCACCCTCTGGAAACAACATCACTGTCATATAGATACAGTTACAAATATAAACACAACACAAAGGTATAAAACGTCAGTGTGGAAACGAAGTATTAAAATCTTGTTTAAATCTGAATGCTACCATGGCCAATTTATTTCTTGGGAATCACTAGCCTACAGTAATAAAAAGTAAAGTAAAGTTATCCCTGTAATGATCAAGTCAAGGAGGATGAGGTGGGCAGGTCATGTAGCACGAATGGGGGAGACGAGGAATGCATATAGGATATTGGTGGGAAAGCCAGAAGGAAAGGGACCACAGGGAAGACTCCCCAGGAAAATTATTTAATTAATTCCTGGCACTCATTTCTGTTAGAGGCTGAGTCAACCCCAGGGCCATAATGCGGCTGGAAGGATTAGGTCAATTGAAAAATATCTAATGTCCTCATTGGGACTTGAACCCGTGAACTTCTGGCTTGTAGCATAGCCCCTCAACCAACTACTAGAGTAGGGGAGAGCAAAATAAGATTGTAAAAAATTCAGTTCAGCCCAAAATGCTGTTCATATACTACTGCAATCACAGAAAATAAATACAGTAGCACTTGGTTATAACGTCATCAAAGGGACCTAAAAATAGTGTCGTTATAAACGAATGTCGTTGTAACCGAAATGTGCACTTCCACAGTAGCCTTATGTTAGTCACGTAAAAATCTACCAAAAACAGAGTTAAAATGTTGCATTTTTTAGTGAAATACATAGTTAAGTACAGACTAACGTAACATTAACGTGGAATTGCCCAAATGTGTAATATCAAAGACATATTACAGCGCTTTTCACTGACAATACACACCGCACTAATACTGTATATTAAAGGTAGGCCTACTCACCAAATTACAGTAGATTACATCAATTGTTGTGCCTTACTGTACCTAGATAGAAGTACAGTAATCAGTTATCTTCATCTGTTTCCTGTTACTTGCCCAATACACACTTTCTAAATTACGTTCAATGTCCATATCAGAGAAATTCAGGAATGAAAATGACGTTACATACGAGGTTGATGCATTTGTGCATGTCGTACTAAGCAAGGTATAAAAACAGTTGCTTTATGAGGAATTAGTTCGTACCATTGAATATTTGACGCAATAGACAAGGTGTCGCAGAAACCGATGTTGCTATAACCAAGTTTTACTGTACAATAAAATAAAAATAGGGTTTGTTGTGAAGAAAAATTTGGGGGATCTCCTGTATGTATTTACTAGTGTCTATTATTCCTACAAGAGTGTAAGAGTGTGAAAGCGCTGATTATGAGCGTTTCCAGATTCAGTTCAGTGCATCCAACACCTCAAAAGCACTGATTGGTGTTAGGATACCATGGCTCAAATATTAATAATTTTATTTTTATATCTTTTGATATACTCTATAAAATATGGCCAGTCAGCAGGAATCATTTAAATTTGTACCACAGAGTTTTCCTGGTGAGGCTCCCCAGCCCACGATCACTTCTGAAGCCTCATTTGGTTCTTCAGTAGTATCAATTACCTACCTCTGGTGTTAAAATATCAATATTTCCTTGCATGTTATGCAAATGGATAGAACAAATTCTCATGCACACGTTTAACCTCAGCATGAAAAAATAAAATAAGCTAACAGATGTCTGGTATTTGATTTCTGACATGTATTGGCTGCAAAAAGCAATGGATAAAACTCACAAATTAGTAATGTAGGTGTGGGTTATGCAGTTTCTTTTCCAACATCTGTTGCATATGATTATATAATTAATCTAGGTAGAGCAGTACTTATTGGTTTGTTATTCTCGTTCTGTTTCCATGGAAATGATAATGTTTACTGTATTTTTAGTCCATATAAAAATACATGGCAAATTGAACATGGCAATGTATAAAAGCATATTTTGAAAGATATTTATCTGAACTATTTTAACACAACAGAGGGGGGTTAAAGGGGTGTTGAATGATGACAGGTTGGACAAATAGAAGGGAACTGGGAAAAAATACATGAGAAGATAGGGAGATAAAATTACAGACTACTTTTTCCATCTATAATGCACAAATTGATAATAGTAATTCACATGAACATGAATGGACATTTAATCCATACAATGACAGTTAAATATATAACATTTCACTAAAATTATTAAAATAGTAAAAATATATATATGCACTATCACAATGCTACATGTTTTGGTTGTATAAGGTCATCTTCAGGCAACACTTTTATAAGTTGAGGATACTAAAGTTTATAAAACAAAGCTGGGACTTCTCACTGGACTTCAAACCAGGATTACACTAGTGTTAACAAATTTATAACTGTTTACAGAAATTACAAACTTACCATCACAGCTTCGAGACCCATAATCTTCAACTTCTTCCAAATAATCATCCAGCAATTTTGTCTCTTGACAAATTTTGTACTCATTCCAGTAATCTTCAAAATCTTGACTAACGTCTGTTTCCATAGTTCTTTTTTTTTCTGTAAATTCTTAAGTCAGTCTTGGGCTCTCAGGAATCACACTTTCCTCTGGTTATATAGTAGGAGCCAGTGAGGGTCCTGCTAATGTAGCGTATGCCAACTCTACTATTCCTACATGGAAAGATAAGATAAGAAGAGATGAGATTTAATCACACTTGCTATACAAACCTGATATACTAATGTTACTTCTGATACCAGAGTGTACACATCACGTGATTTAAGTAACTTTATTAAAGTGCAGCTTAAGTATATGAAAACGATTTTCTTTACACATTATACACCTAATATTAATATCACTAAACGTTACAAATACATCTATTCTCAAAGGGACTATTTCCACATCCTTGCTTTTTTTACCTGTACGGCTATATGGAAAATAAAGGAAGTGAATTAATGAATGAACATCTATAATTGGGAGAGAACTTTTCCGCCCCTCAGATGCTTTCATCTCTGAAACCAACAACTGGATTATTAAGCAATTTTGTATTTTGTGTCTACTCTAAAATTTGTGTGGTGAATCTGATTCTATAAATTCCATATGATTTTTAATTTATTTGAAACTAATATGAAACTTAATTTTATAATAGAGTTCATCCCGGGAAATAATCAGCATGTCACATGACATACATCTAATTAAGATCTACTATCTTTATTTAAAATGCTTTGATATGCCGAATATGTAACAAAATACGATGGAAAATATCTTACTCCTTGAAGAGTACTGTTGAAGCCCTGAATTGTACAGATAACACACAGTAAAAAATGATAGAGGCAGGGTACACCTTATTTCCCTTTGCATTTCGAAAAGTGTTTCAAGTAAAAATCGTATACTTTTAGAGAGACAAGTTTTTATGTTGTATATTACTCATTTATTTGTGGTTTACCTTAAAACCTATACAGCGTCAAATGGTAGGATGATTAATAAACTATAGGAGGATCTAGAAGGAAGCAGTTGTAGCACTATTCCAGCATTTGCCTGGAAAGTCTGTGGAAAACCATGATAAACCTGTCAGATAAACCTGTCCCTGCCAAGATTTGATCTGTTGCACCTCTCGAATACAAGTTCAGAGCGTCTGGCCTAGTTGTATATTCAACTAACTCGATGGAACTATAGTGAACAATGGACTGAAAATGTGGACACTGTCCCTCCTGGAGGGACTTAAGAAAACTAAGAAGGATCTCAGGACTGCTCAGGACAATTGGTGCCCCGGCCGAGATTCGAACCGGCCAGGTCTCGAACACAAGTCGGAATCATTACTGCTTGAGCCAACCTGTTCGCTGTACACTGTGACGTTAGTTTTTGTATGGGAATTTTCGAAGAAACTGACAAGTAAAATTTCGCCTTAATGAAAAAGCACATAACAGGTGCACAGCAAAATTAAATTTCGCTCTCTAACTGTCCGACTGAACCACTGAATCGTGTTACTTGGTGCAGCTCCTGTTCATTTGACCAGTTCTTCCAACAACAGACGTGTATCTGCAGTAAATGAATATCAAGGCCAATGATTGATACAAAAAGGGAAAGAACGTAACTTGAAAGCGTGGCCCCTGCCACTATGGTTATTCCACCATCTCTACAGGCAGTCACACCCCAGCAATATTAGTATTCATCTCCAGTTATATTAAATATGAAAATGCAGCAACCATATCCAGCAACTGTCTCTGTTACCAGAATATAAACAGCTTGTCTGATGCCTCCACACATCCCACGGCAAGCCAGCAATGCTTCACGTCCACAACAACAACAAAAAAGCAAGCGCAACTTTTACAAATTTGGAACGATCTTGGCGCAGCTTCATAATGTCTAAGCTCTTAATTCAAGGTCAATTTTTAATCGAAAGTAAAAACCACTGTGGAACAGGTTAGCAAAGAGGCACAAATGCCTGATTCATTTTCGAGGGGTACCCGGTTCTAATCCTGGCTGGTGACTGGCTTCCATGTTTCACATTGTTTCGTGGTTTTCAGTCCTTCCTGGCCACAGGCAGACAAAATACGAACCGCAGCGGTGTTCAGATTCAAATTCTGGCCTTCATCAACACTTTTACGATATCACAGATGAAGTACGAAAAGCCTAAGCCAAGATTTTAACGAGGAGGCAAGAAATGGGTCCCTAGTGCATGCTCAGAGAAAGCAGAGTGTCCCATTCCAGGCTCCGTGTAAAGCAGGGCTGAACATCTAAAGAACTTCCTTCTGTTGTAAGTATACTCAGTGAGAACTTCTGACTATAAATTTCTGTCTCATTCATGAGCCTCTCTGGCCCACAGTCACTCCAAAATAGACTCATACGTTCCTCCAAACAAAAGCATGCCCTAACCAGAAGAAAAAAGGGGGCGACTTCATGTAAAAAAAAAAGGCATCCTAGCAAAGAAAGAACGTACCTAGGGACAAATATTCGTTTATGCAAATTACAGCTGTTGTTCTGCCATGTAGTTGAGGTGCAGCTGTTGCATACAGAAGTAATTTGTCTTCCATAATGTGAATTTTTACCAAGGCCATGGCGCTACTGAAGTTACCCGTACACGGGGGAAAATCAGACTATTAAAATAATCCGACATTTCCCATCTCATATTATGCTAACTAACGCCATGGAGCCACCAATCGCTCTGCCACTCAGGAATTTCCCAACAGTTTGTGAAACCTGAAAGTTAATTTACCGTGTTCACAAAATTCCCTTACTGGTCCCCGTCCTCAGCCAGATCACTCCAATCCTATCACGGCAACAATCATTTTACTCTATCCTTCCACATACGTTTAGGTTTTCATACCGGTCTTTCCGTCTGGCTTCCTTACCAAAATCCTATACGCATCTTCTTCTGCCCTGTGCATACTACATGCCCCACCCATCTCATCCTCCTTGACTTAAGCATTATTATACTGGGCAAAGGGCACAAGTTACGAAGCTCCTCATTATGCAGTTCTCTCCAACTTCCTATCACTTCATCTCTCTTCAGCCCAAGTATTCTCCTCAACACCCTGTTCTCAAATACCTTCAGTCGCTGTTCCCACCTTAATGTCAGTGATCACGTTTCACACCCATACAAAACCACAGGCAACATTATAGTTTCGTATATTATAATTTTTACGTTCATATTAAGCTATGCTATTTTAAAAGTATGTTGACCGTGATGAGGTATATCTTCCGTGCTCCTTATAGCCACCGCTGTGAGAACCTCAAATGCGACGCATCTTGTGTGCATTCGTCCTGTTTCTCCTTCACGTGTCCTGACTAGTTTCAAGCCGTTTAAGAAGTAAATCTGAACAGTACTGAGTTTCGGACTTTACAGAATACGAGCAACGATTTTTATATGAAATAATACAAAAGTGACAGAATAAATTAATGTGGCGCTAATTATATTCTAAGGAAGAGAACGCGCCAGTCGGGGAAAAGTTCGGCGGTAATGACACATTTGCCCCGAATGGAAGCTCTCACTAGAGGAACGAAGCTTTGCAGCCCTTCCTTTCAGCAGCACTACCAGTTACTTACAACACTTTTACACTGCACACGATTATTACTGTCGCGTGTTTCCTAGGCAACGCGACAAGAAATTGTGTGGGTCTCGGATCTGGATGAATATGTTTAGTGGACAATCACTCTTTACACTCACTAATACAGTTATTCGCACTTATAATAACGTCTTCAGACGTTTCCTCATCAAAGGCTATACGGGCACCAATAATGTCGGCAGAGCGTCTTGGCTCTTCGTTCTTCGAAGCTGGACTGACTCCTGCTCGCTCCGAGCAGGAGTCAGTATCTTGTCGGATACGAACTCTACTGGTCTCATGTCGAAGTTTGACTGTTATATCCTACACTCGTGCTGAATAGGGAACACCTTGTCGAAGGGTTTAGTTTCGACCGCTTCCATGTAAACGAATCTCTTGTTGCTACAGGAATAAAAACAATTCTGCCTCTGTTGGGTAGGCAGTTTCCTAGGTAGCAATATCTCATCGCCCGTTGCGCAGCGAAGGATGTCCGGCTTTCAGACTGCACGTCACATTACGTATAATACAGGATGAGCCGAAAGTCATTGTGCATCTACACTGCAAACGATAAAACCGCCCCATTCTTTAAATTAGATAAAGTTCGCAAAAAAAAAAAAAGCAAATAAACAAACTCCGTGGTCTGTAGTCTGCAAGCGAACTATACCGACCGAGCGACCGCCGCTTGTCGGCGAAGTTAGTGACAACTTTAGCGGTTAGAGGGTGTCGCGTGGTCAGCGCAACGAATCCCCACGGCCGTTAACCTCAGTTTTCTAGACTGGAGCCGCTATTTCCTTGAAACAGCTCCTCAATTGTCCTCACGAGGCCAAGTGGACCCCGTTCCAGACCCACTATTTCTCAGAAAATCTGATAGCGCCGGGAATCGCGCCCGAGACCTCTGGATCTGTAGGCAGGAACTCTGAAAAATTATAGTAGTAGTAGTAGTAGTAGCAGATGGAAAGTGGTGCTGTTACTAGGAGTAGTAACACAGTAACAGTAGTAGTAGCATCGTTAGTAACATCACTAGTAGTAATAATATCAGCAGTAGCAGCAGTCCTATTAGAATTAGTATGAACACGTGATGCAGGTGCTACAAAAGCAGTGCTCTTCGGAGCGGCAGTGGAGTAGTGATATAGCAACAGAATAGGCTAAAAGGCAGGGAAATGTGATAACGGGTCGAATTTTTTTCGTTTTATTTATATCTTATTCATTTATTGTTTCTTTAACGATGCTGTTCGTAGCTCAGAATTTATAGCGTCTAATAAGTGGATTAATAAACTGGTAAGCATATAGAGGGAAGCGCGCGCAGCCTAATCTGAGGTGCACCCCGGCATTTGCTTAGAGACGCTGAGGAAAACATCGAAATTCCTTAGTCAGGATAGCCGGTTACCTGGCCGTGGCTTGAACCAAAGATCTCCTAAACAGGATTCAGGAGTGTTGTATATTCTAGTGCGATATTCGGTATGGGAGCAGCAGAATATAGGTATTTCTTTTATTGCTAGTGGGATGGGACTAAGTCCCTTGTACTAAGGCCACTTCTGGCCTATTGTACCAGCCCCATGTGATACGTGAGGGTGATTGTGGAGCAATTGGTGGAATGAAGATTGGCAGGGGAAACCGAAGTACTCGGAGAAAACCTGCCCCAACGCCACTTTGTCCACCACAAATCCCACTTGACCAGACCCGGGACAGAATATAGGTAACGAGCAGTACAGTTATGAAAAATACTGATCCGTGGCACAGAAGCATGACGGGAGAAGGAGGATAAGAATGAAAATAAGAAAGACACGCACGAGACATGAAGTGGAGCCCATCCCCACTCTCCCATCAGTTATGCACTGCGCTCTCCGTGACTAATATCAACATTGCAGTCTCGTTTCCATACCTGAATTGTGTGTCAGTATGTATTATGCTTGCAGCTGGTTTCCCAATGAAGTTACCTGCTGGTATGACCGTGAATAGGACGGAATGCAGCGCTTACACATGTTCTGCTTTCGTAAACACTGCCTGTGCCGTGAGTCAAACAGTCTTACATTGAGCAACAGTCGGAAACTGATTTAAATATGCATATTATTGCTTCCATACTAAAGTATGCTGGTTAAATCACATCACTGCCAACCAGATTGAATGTGATGAGCACGGTATGGTCTCGGACTGTCAGAACAAGGACGTACGTGGGTTCGAATCCTGTATTATTCCCACATTCTCTATGTTTGTGCCATACTGTGTGTAGGCAGAACGCTGAGGAGCCGTATGCAACGCCTACACCGGCCAAGTCAATCCGGCCTTCGACTCGGGCGGTGTCAGCTGAGGTGCAGATGGGCAACTTATATTTCAGAGGTATATTACACGTACTGTGATTATGGGAAGGGCTGGGTTAGGTAACAGCTGGTAAAGGTTTGACTCCGTCTTAAAAGTCGCATTAATGTGGAAATACACCGGTCATGCACCATACAAGCCACAATGATTCATTCTGACGATAAGGAATTTTTATGGGTATTATAATTCAGCAGTTTATAATTTTAAAGATGACATACTTAATTCGCAGAAGCGTTGAGGCGTAATTACGTGATATAACCAATTACTCTTGCACCAATTTAGCCTCTACACGGCTATTAATTTATTACAAAAATTTGCATGAGTAGACAAATATGTCCGATAATTTGTGAAGCTGAAATGAAAAGTTCCCGAGATAACTTGTACCAGTGACGCATCAGCCCTACGAGACGTGGCGTCCGACGCTAACACAAATCCCTAACTGCAAATTAGCTAGACTGGAACAAAAACCCTCATCCTTTTACCGAATGCATTCCTATTAGTTAAACAGTCACGTCATCCTAACCAATGCATTTCCATATCTGGAAGCCATCGGCCCCAGGAATTACTCCGACCGGCTGGACCCCTCTGGACGTGACTTATGGTGACAGAAATTGCCTCGTGCTCAGATTTCGGACTCCACACCACACACAAGAATTCAAAGCTCCTCGATATATTCGCTTCTTCGAGCCAATTAATAAATCAAAATGTCAAAAAAACAATTAAATGTGTAATATAATTCTAAGCGATCCCACGTGTAACATATCTATACTTCCAGAATTAGTTCTAAATCGAAACACACCAGAGGGCACAGTCCGTGGAAGAATAAGAAATCGAAAACTATACGAAAGTTTTATTCGAGTCATAAGTGAAAACAAACGTTACCATCATGTGCCTTGAAAAGATATAAGCCAGAAGCGTCCAACAAAGACAGATATTGAAGAAAGCAGTCTTCTGGGATTTGGCACCGTGTATATCTGGTGTTAACCGACGTTTCGGAGGAACGTATCGCCTCCATCTTCAGGGTAGAAGGAAAAATATAAGAAATCCGCAAGCGAAGAGACCGTGAGAACCGGTAAAAGCAGTCTGCTTTCATTTCGTGTGCTTTATGGGACAAAATCCACAGAGGCCTATAACCCTGAAAGATCTGAAATTCCGTTTTTACGTAGATGTCACTGTTGCAAGTACTTACGGACAGAACCACCAGGCATTACAGTTCAACCTTCGACGACAATATGTGTATGTGTTCGGTGTTTAATACGTCAGTGATCCGGAGAAATCGCGATTCAATGCACATGGGTTGAGTACTGGAAGAGTTTACAGCTACAGAGGGAAACTGCTTATTTCGAAGACGACATTCATAAAGTCTCTGGCAGAATTCATTTTGTATTTGTTGGCCATATCATTCAAACACAGGCTAGTTTTACATCTGGTCAATTTGTGAATGAAAAATGAGGGCAGACGTTACGCATTTGTTAGGAACTTCGTTTTTATTGCCTGCATTTGCCGAGAAAATTTCTTCAAGATAGCAGCACCATGGAAATGAATGTAGAGAAAACAAATGTAATGAAAATTTCGAGACAACCAACCCCAGTCACAATAAAGATAGACCAAAAACAACAGGAGAATGTGAAATGTTTTAAATATTTGGGTAGCTTGTTAACAGATGATGGAAGGTGTACGTGTGAAATTAAATTCAGGATTGCCATGGTAAAAGCTGCATTTAGCAAGAAGAAGAATCTTTTTACAAGCAAATTGGACTTACATTTGAGGAAGAAACTAGTGAAATGCTACATTTGGAGCATAGCTCTGTATGGGGCTGAAACATGGACACTTAGGGCAGTAGATCAGAAACATCTGGAAAGTTTCGAAATGTGGTGTTGGAGAAGGATGGAGAAGATCAGTTGGACCGATTATGTGAGAAATGAAGAAGTGTTAATTAGAGTCAGTGAGCAGAGGAATATCCTACACGAAATAAGAAAACGGAAGGCTAATTGGATTGGTCATGTTTTACGCAGAAACTGCCTTCTAAAAGAAGTTATTGAAGGAAAGATAGAGGGGCGGATAGAAGTGGAAAGAAGACGAGGAAGAAGACGTAAGAAAATGCTGGATGACCTTGGGGACAGAAGAGTATATTTCCATTTGAAGGAGAAAGCTCCAGATCGCATTAAGTGGAGGAACTGTTTTGGAAGAGACTGTGGACCTGTCGTCTGACAGATTACTGATGATGATGATGATGATGAGCAGCACCATGTACTGTGTTTTGGGCAACTAATGACTTTTCCTGGCCCGTGAGGCGACGCAGTTGTTGTGTGTGCTTGGGGAGAACCGTGACAGGGAGTGCGGAGGGAAGGAAGACTTGTATAGTCAAACAACCGCTTGCTGCTGCTGGTACTTTGGCTTTCGGCCAAGGACAATCATATTGTAACACGACGGCATACTCGTAGATTGTGAGGCCCTATTTACAGGCTTATTTCGCCTGTATGCAGCAATATAAAAAGAAGTGAGGAACAGCCTTCAATAAAGCAGCAATGTCCCCCCCCCCCAATCGTATTAATACCGAAGGCCAACTTAATTAGTCTCCAGAGAGAACTAAAAGTTGCCGTGGACGGAGTGTTCTTCCGGAAGACTGCAACTGGAGTCCAGATCACAACTAGAAGTATGATGGACTACCAGGCCATACAAAAATTCCTCACTGAGATAAGGTGTATCTTAGTTTTGGCCTCTTCTTCAGGTTCGTAATCATTTTACACAGACGGTAGGACTCCTTGGATGATTGACGTACATGTATAGTACTGAATAAAAATCTCTGTCATGGATCTCGACCAGACTCGGAGCCAAGACTGTGTTGGCGACTGCCAGCAGCAATTTAACCGACGGATCGTGTGCGATTACGAGAAGGCGAGTGAGTGAGTGAGTGAGTGAGTGAGCGTCAGCAGACTCACTAGCCAGTAGTGACCAGTAGTAGTCAGACCGCTACCCTCGTCGAGATATGTAATAGTCCAGGAAAACGAAAATATGATCACAGGTTTCGATGGGGTCTAAAACGAAGAACGACTGTGCTGGCGAGGACCATCAGTAATTTACTCGATCCACCTAAGTTAGTCGCCAGCCAGCAGGGATGTGAGCGCCGAACTAGAGCAATCTCCGTTGTTAGAAGCCGGTACAAAGCAATGACTAGTGAATACAGAAGACTTCATATGTGCTGTAGTTAGGGTGATCTATAAAGTGTTTACATCAGTAAAGGTGTTATAGTTACTTGTAATTACGAGTTACAAGCCTTCGATAAATCAAATTATAATCCAAGCACCTCGTCTAGTCACTAACACGTGACAATATGTTGGCTGACTTACATAAATGTGGCATTCTTTCCCCCAAAGTTATAGATGTTTCTTTTTTACGAAGTTGTTTTTAACAATTTTCCGCTTACGGTTCGATCTGATTTGTGTTAAGTTAGTGCGCAAATACTCACTCGAACTCTTTGCGCATAGGTCTACATGAATTCTGAAAACGAATATCTGTTTTATGAATAACTTAGTGCAGCTTTGTGCTAGGCGCTCACATAAACCTCTGGACTTGATACAAATACTGGACAACAGTCTTCCAATTAATGGGGGACATGCATGCCTATACTGCGGTAGCTAAGCAAGTCATGTAAGAGTGGTTTCATAGTTAACCCATAAAGCAAGAAAGTGTTAAAAGTCGTATTCCAATAGACAATCAAAGGAAATTCTTTGAACCTCATTCGCTTTAGCGTAACCAAACCTACCGATCAAAACAATAATCATGAGGTCAGGCTGATTCATGCATAGGCGCAGAAGGGACAGAAGAACAGGAACACTGCGTCAGTGATGCTTTTCACATTTGAGGATCTGTTTTCTTAAATATGATTCCGAATGGGATAGAGAAACTGAAACCACACAGGACTTAATCATGTGATACGTTGCGAGCACAATGATGACAAAATACACTCATCAGCGAATGCACATACAACACTGGGTAAAGGTAAGGCAAAATTGTTCCTGTGCGTAATTAATGAAGCACTATGCCTTGAAGGCGTATGGGGGATTGGGTGTATAGACCCACGTTTTCTTGACCTCGTCAACAGCTGGAGATGAGCGGTCAGCTTCAGGCCCCGGCCGATAAAACCCTGGGGAAAGAGCCCCGGTACCCATTGGATAGGAGGTTGGATGGACCCCACAGCCGGTCTAGAGAAGTGAAAATTCTTAACCCTACCGGGACTCGAACTCCGACCACACTGGTCGTCCAGCACGTAGCCAGTCGCTAAACCGACTACGCCACGCGTGTCAAACTCAACTTGTACAGAGGGCCAACTCAGCCCTATAAATAACAGTCCAGGGCCGCACTTCAAAACAGAAATATACATTAGATTTTGATACAAGGAAATTTAATTCTACTTATTATTTAGGAATAATTTCAATATAATTACCTAAAGTCACATACCTTACAGTTCTAAAAAGCAAGATAATGCCATTTTTGACAAGTATCAAACAGCTTTAAAATATGTAAAAAGAGAGATTACACAAGAAGTTATGTTATAAATAGCAAAACATTGAATTTCCTGCATTCTGCTAATTTATGTCTGCGTGAGACTTCTTGTCTTCCGGTCTGTTGGAAAATTGTCTATACAAAAAAATATTTCTACTAAAATTTTAATATTGATTTTAATATTAATTAGTTCTAAAAGTTGAGGGGTCGCACTTTATGGCTATGGGGGCCGCATGTTTGACACGACTGGACTACGCTATTCCAGCTCCTATACAACATTGGGTAAGGAGAAAGTATTAAAAGAAAAAGTATTAAAGGTGAGCAGCGACACACACACACACACAGGGAGCCTGCACAGAATAATACATGAACGGTGCTGAAAGCAAGAAGTAGCCGCTGCAGCACATGTAGACAAAAGCAGGTGTCCCTGGTAATTAGAACTTTATATTTTAGAAATTTTAAATTTTAAACTGTAATTCTAAAATCAAATTGACGAGCGTGTGTTGGCGAGATTTTAGAACAAAACTGACAGGCTGATGTTTTAGATTTTGGACTGTGTGCAGTGTGACAGCAACGTAGTGAAAAATACACCTGATGATGGCCGGTTACGGCCGAAACATGTAGTGTAGAGGAAGAAAAGACAAAGATCTACAACCAAATAAATTGTTGCATTCACGACGGCATTTGTATTGTTACGTATAGAATTGGGTAAGGAAATGAAATCCAAATAAAAGACATAATCTCACACTCATTATGATGTACAGTACTGATATACAGGCATGTAGGTTTCACACTGTGTCAGATAAGACTAACAAGTTTTCCTTTAAGTAACATGAAAACTAATTAGCCATTGTTATCAGCACCGTACATTTTACTGTAGATATAAAATATGAAACAGACACTTAAAACTTAAGTGTAATAAGGTTACAAGAGGAATTCAGTTTTTTTCGAAACTTGCCACGATTTACCGAAAAACACTCCACCACGTTCTATTTCGGTCGCTAGTGATAACTGTCAAAGAAACGAAACACCCCACTGTGACCTTGCTCAGCCTTAAGTTTACATGTCCCATTCTCCGCACTTTAAAATTTGTAAAGCTGGACTAACAGAATATACAAACAGAGACACGAGAGTGAAAATGCATATCTATTTTGGAGCAGCTGACACATATTCCAAATGCGTTCTTTGCGATTCTGTTCACAGCATTCGTTTCAATTTGCACTTCTTACACACGTACATACCTACAGTTTCAAAGCAAACCAAACTAAGACGGACGGCTACTTGCACTGCAAAATCAAACATAGATTTTGTTTGTATTTCGATAAATCTTTACGTCCTCTCGTAAGAGAGGGCGCCCCACAAAAAAACAAAACCGTAACGTTCAAACAGTAATAAATATCTGGTCATGAGCCCCAAAGACTTACTGCCTGACTGACCGTCAGTCGCAATGTGACTTGAGGAGTTCAGTCAACATAGTTCAGCATGAATCAGGAAATTGAAATATATATATACCGAACTCCTGAACTCCTGCGACTGACCGTCAGTCGCGATGTGATTTTGACTTTGACTCTGACTCGGTTTGAGTAGTTCAGTAAAATTTGTGGCTGACCTTATAAGAATAGCAGGTCTTCAGGTAGCTCAGAGGGAACAGAAGACTCCACCGAGATTAGCGGTGCAAGAAGTAACTACAGTGTTGTAAGAAACGTCTGACGACGTTATAAGTGGATGATAATTGCACTTGGAAGTTTAGAGGGGATCGGCCAATAAACTTATTCGCTAAATCCGAGACCTGAGTGAAGTTATTTGTCACAACACGCGACAATACAGTACTAACCTATAGAACTGTGAGTTCAGGGTCTGAAAAGCAGGACGAGAATACTTATAACGTATTCCACTTGGCCCTGTCTACAGTCCAATGTCAAGTGGAGGAGCATGGGATGTCATCTGCATGTTCCCCATTCTGAGGCCCAGATCGGCGATGCTGGTCTCTGCAACCACCCTGAAACAAAAGTGAGAGACAGTGTTAGGTTGACCACATATCTTGCTATCAGCAGTTGGTGGACTAACATACACTTAAAAGAGAACTTGATATACTGGCCTCTCGATAAAACGCCACGATTAACATATACGTGTAGCTAGAAATGAAACGTGACTTGGTGCACCATATTCGTATCATCACTGGCAGAACGGTGAATTGGACCTTCCGATTTCCACCTCTTTGAAGTTCGCAACATTAATTCAGTCTTGCGTCCAACCCCCAACCACCAACCTAGAGGACCACGTCTCTGTATGTATGTCCCCCACTGACAGGGTGGCCAAAGCACAATAAATCACTGTAGGTCGCAGTGCAAGGGCCCACAAGGCCCACCCCTTATACATTCATTCATACTATTCCTCCAGGTATCGCATTCCCTTTCCGCAGCCTTATGCGACTCACAGGGATTCTAACCCGGCTCCACATGGTACATATTCGTATACTGTAGGGTAAAACCAGCAGAGTTTCAAGCAGTTACAGCTAGAGACTACAAAAAGAAAAAAACAAAACAAACTACGTAGTTTCAGTCCGCAAGCGAACTATACCGACCCAGCAACCACCGCTTGTCGAAGTTAGTGCCAATTTTTGCGGAAAGATGATGTCGCGTGGTGGCCAGCGCAACGAATCCTCACGGACATTAATTTCGGTTTTCTAGACCGGAGCCGCTATTCCTTGAAACAGCTCCTCAATTATCCTCACGAGGCTGAGTGGACTCCGTACCAGACCCGCTACTTCTCAGAAAATCTGGTGGCGCCAGGAATCGAACCCGGACCTCTGGCTCTGTAGCCAGGAACTCTGGCCACTAGACCACAGAGGCGGTCAGCTAGAGACTACAAGTATAGAAATTGTAAACAGTGGCTTCATTTACAATCCAGCAGGATAATAGCATATAGATCACTAGCTTTAAGCAGTTCAGTTCTCCCCATGAAACTATAGTTACTTACCAGCTATTCCATAAATTCCTTGCTTTTTACGGCACTCGCCCTGTTCACAAGAGCTCGTCAGTGGTTCAAATAAATCAAGTCAACGCCCTCCCATTCTATATCTTTAAGATGATCTTATTGTTTTCCTGCGATCTATGTTAATGTCTTTCACGTGATCTTTCTCCTCGACATTTTCCGACCGACAGTTTACTTCTTTTCCATGAATGCTACACGCAACGGCCATTTCACTACAATCGAGTTTATCATCCTAATAACATTTGCTGAGCACAAACCATGAAGCTCGTCATTACGCAATTTTCTCCAACCTCCTATTATAATAGGTCGAAATATCCTCCTCAGTACTATTATCAGAGACAGTCAATGCACGTACCTCCCCCTGGCGTGACAGACAAAACTTCAAATCCATACGAAGCTACAAGTAAACTTATTTCTTTTTATTACATTTTAATCTTTGGATTTTCAGAAGGGAAGACGAAAGATTCTGACCTCAATGGTATCAAGTATCCCCACAATGCATCTGCTTTAATTTCTTCTTGAATGTAATTCTGATTTTTCGCCTGTTCCCAAGTATTTTGGACGCCTTTGTGGCCTAGTGGCCAGAGCTCCTGGCTAGACATCCAGAGGTCCCGGTTTCGATTCTCGGCACTACCAGATTTTCTGAGAAGTAGTGGGTCTGGAACGGGTCCACTCAGCTTCGTGAGGATAATTGAGGGGAGAGTTCAAGGAAATAGCGGCTCCGGTCTATAAAACCGAGATTAACGGCCGTGGGGATCCGTTGCACTGACCACGTGACACCCTCTATCCGCAAAAGTTGGCAATTACTTCGCCGATAAGCGTCGGTCGCTCGGTCGGTATAGTTCGCTTGTGGACTAAAACCACGAAGTTTGTTTTTGTTTTTCCCCCCAACTATTTTAACTCTGTCAGATTTTTTAAGGATTTACTTGCTACTGTGTATGCCATGGTTTTTCTCGCATTATGGTGTCGAGACATGAACGTGCACTTAATTTCCACCATTTTTACTTCTGGACCAATGTACGTGTTGGTGTCTGATAGAGTTTATGTGTATTTTTATTAGCCTACATCCCTTATGTTGAAAAATAAAAAGAGGCTAGGGAAGTCAACTTGCATGCACCGAGAATTACGGTGTGGGTCACCATCTCAAGTCATGGCCTGCTAGGGTCAATTTTCTTTGGGCAGTGAACAGTGAGCGCTATTTACACATGTTGCGCAGTACTGTTGCGCCTCACCTTCTTGCTACAGGTTCATGCAGGATGGAGCCAGGCCGCACACAGTGAATGTTGTTTGGACTTTCTAAATGACACTTTCGACTCGCGTGTTATCTCAAACTGATTTCCTCATCGTTTCGTATGTGGACAGAACTGACCCTCGAATAGTCCTGATTTAAACCCATGTGACTACTTCCTTTGTGTATTCCTTGAAGAAAAGACTTTATCCGAAAAAGCCGCAAACAACAATGGAATTGAGGGCACTAATCATTCAGGCCGTCGAATATTCAACATCACAGTTCGAGTTGAAAAAGTTACCAGACGTAATGGTGGTAATATTGAACACTTGATTTACAGAGGATAAATCTCCATACAGTCGTCTTCCTTTTTGCATCTTAGTTTCTAATGCTGTAACTGAAATAAATATCTTATTAATCTATCCAATACTGTATCATTTCGTGTACCACCCTGCACATTTGAATGCTGTGTCCTGTCTACTGAGACGCGATCAATCCAACCGTGATTCTTGCCATCAGGATCAGCTGGGCGTTATGTACTGGCGATATCAATGCAAGTGTAAGCAGTGGCAACATCTCAAATACCGGTCGGATACTCGTAACATCGGCTCAATATTCAACGTGGGCGGATCGCTAAGTAACCGGACAAACAGTGCACATAGTAGCTGCATCTCAAATAGAAGCTTGGTACTAGCAGATAAATAGGAGCTGGGATAGCGTAGTCGGTATAGTTACTAACTACGAGCTGAACTACCGAAGGGGCGGAGTTCGAGTCCCGATATAGTCAAGAATTTTCTCTTCTCCAAGTCGTCCAGACCGGCTGAGGCGCGCCCAGCCTCCTATCCAATGGGTACGGGGGCTCTTTTCCTGGGGGTAAAGCGGAAGGAGGCTGGTCACGGTAGCCGAGCGGTCTAAGGCATGCACTGTCTTCGCTCGCTCGGAAGCCGGGATCGTGGGTTCGAATCCCACTCAGGGCATGGATGTTTGTGTGCGTTTTTCTGTGTTTGTGTACAGGGAGAGGCCTTGCGACGAGCTGATCACTCGCCCAAGGAGTCCTACCGTATGTGTAAGATCTAGAAAAGACACCGAAGTGAACGAAGTTCATGGAGGTAGGCCTAGGCCCACTGGGGCTGTAGTGCCAAGGGAAAAAAAGCGGAAGGAGCGGGAAGCTGACCATTCACTTCCAGCTAGTGCCGAGGTCAATAAAATGTGGATCTATACATCCACTCACCCGTACGCTTTCATGGAGTACTGCTTAATTAGTTAAGCACAGGGACAACTTTACCTGTACCTTATCTAGCAGATAAATCGTAAAGAGCTGCCAGGTGTCAAAGAAGTAGCTCAGATCCTGCGCCGATGAAGGACTCTAAACAACGGACATGTCTCCAATATATTGTCCCACTTTCAAAATAATTTCAGAGTACTACAGGAAATGAAAATGGTAAGCGAACTTCTTAAGGGTACTGGAGGAATCTTAATGGCACAAAAATTAAATATTTCACAATCACGAACAGTGAGTAGGTAAGGATTTGTAAGGAAACCCCATGGCCTATGTTAAAAATGTCTAATGCCCAGGTCTTTTCCTGAAGACGCTCAAAAATCTTCCAAACAAGCTGGCAGCTGGACCGAAATTCGAACCGGGTACATTCCGAACAAAAGTCTAAGTCTTAACGATATGCCAACCTGTTGGGTGCGTAAAGCATACGCGTCTACTTTCGTGGTTATGGGACGGAACAAACAATGCAGAAGCAAATAAACAGAGAGAGAACAAAAACCCAGAATTATTCTCGTACGGGGGCTTCATATTCTAATTGCGTTTCTCGTCTTATTTTATTTATGATTTACTCAGCGACGCTGTTGGTATCTCTGATAAAAGCGTCGAATGGTAGGATATGTGAACAGGACATGGAGACAATGCGGAAGGAGGTCATATACTTTCCCCACATTTGTATGGAGAGACTGAATACAAACTACTAAAACCCTCAATCAGGGTAATCCATTTATTATTATTATTATTATTATTATTAGAGGGGGTGGGTTTCCGCATGCACTTAGACCAGTTATTGGTCCACTGTGCGTCCCCCTTTAATTTCTACCGTCCCCATACCCTACCGGTACTGGTGCGTGCTATCAGCCCCGTTCAGCCAACGAGGTCGGCCGTCGGTACATGATATTTCCCCCATCTACCAGAGGCGTTGGAAACTACATGGGCGGGAAATTGTTGTCTAATTTCGCTCAGAGGTCTCCTTGAGACATGAGGATCTTTTACGTGCCGTAAATCTACGACACGGGACCCACGGCTTAAAGTCCCTCCCGGAGGACTTGTTCCCTGAATTTGTCCGCCCTTAAAAATTCCACGACCTCAGCCGGGTTTTTGAACCCGCGTACCTTGAGTCATGAGGTGGGAACGTTACCCCTAGACTACGGAGGCCGCTCAGGGTGATCCATTATCCTGCACCAGATTCGAACAGAGCTCCTTCTGAGTAAAAGTTAGAAGCGTTATCGGTTGGGTCACTTTGCTGTGTTTTTAGCCATTAGCTTCGCCGGTAACACTGTTATAATGACGGATTATACTTGTTAAATATGGAAGCATTTCTTAAGATATTCCATACATTTACTCAGTCACTTGCGGTATCGCCGTCGGTCATTCTGATTCATACCCTCACCTTATTTGTATACAACAGCGAAATCGTGCCATATTGGTAGAGAACGCTTGTTCTCGGTCATCTGGGCATCTCTGCGTGTTCGGACAAAAGGCTATATGGCGGGGTTCACAACTTCTTCCACTTCCCACTAATGAAACATACCTCACGATGCACTGTAACATGTGTGCCAAGCTTGCCTTGGCGTATAAGATCACCCTGCTGTATGTGCTTGGTGTCCCTCCTTTCAGCTCTTCAACCAAGTGACCGATATTCACGAAATTTCGCAAGAGGCCATCCCAATTACCTACTAGTACTGCAGTCCGATGGGGTTTAATGACACTTCGTATCAGCGTTCAATTCTGTCCGCATAGAAACAGCACTGGCCGACAGTTGCATGTTTTATATGTGAGCACACTCATGCAATGGTTGCATTTGCTCGCTGTGCTACCCCTTCCGCCTCAGTAGCGTATCTCAGCAACTACAGACTACCGTTTCCCTTTCTTCCTATTAGCTACACTTTCTTTCCTTGCGCGTAACCTGAAAGCGAGGGTGTTAGTGCATCATTTAGTTCCTTTTGTGGAACAGGCTTCCTACGTGTACTGCACACTTGTATAATCATGTAAATATAACAGTAGAAGTTCCTGCGGACTACCCCTATTTTCTACAGGAGACATGCCCCTTTTGGCACCGAGGCACATGAAATAATTCCTAACAAAGATGCATATGACGCAATGTGTTTCCAGGCTGCCATATCGTCGCAACAACTGCACAGGCGTATCTTTCATTTGGTTGAAAGAGATCAGTAGGAGGTAGCAACCCACGCGCAATGATTACAACGAAAGTGCCCTGTCCTGAATTACCTCATCAGAACCAATTTATTTTCTTCATGGATTCATTTAATGATACTCTTCTTCCTGTGCTTAACTGAGCACCACGTCATGAAGACATTTGGGGGAGCGGAGGTATAGCTCCGCCTTTCTTAACTTCGGCACTAAATGGAAGTCGGTGGTCAACTTCAAGCTCCTGCCACTCTCTCCCCGGCATACATAACACCCCGGAACCCATTGTTTAGGAGGCTGGGTGAGCCCCAGATCTGGTCTAGACGCTATGAAGACAAAAATCCCTTGCTCCGGCGGGAATCGAACCACGATTCCTCCATCGTCCAGCCTGTAGCCTAGTCGGTACAACGACTGTGCTATCGCAGCTCGCTGAGGATAAAAAGTAATACAATTAAAAAAATCTACTTCTACCTCAAAACGTTACAGGCATACAAGAGGTACATGGACACCCATGCGTGGCACCATGGAGCAATTCTAACGCTCGCGTTCCGGGTGATGTTCACCTTGTCTCTTTGTACCTGGCACCAAGTAAGACAATTGTTAATTCAGTTCATCCCACATCACCTTCTCAATGCTGTCCTTTGTTTCGTGCCTTGTGGCTGTACATATAAATACTGTATTGTTATGGAGGAACGTCTTGAAGAGCGAGACGTACATGCAACGTTTATTAACATATTCGTATTGCATGTAATATGCTGTCTGTGCTCATAAATGTAACAGTTAAAGAGCTGTGAGATTATCACGAAAGACAGCAACATGCTCCTGAAATACGTTCTTATTACACACTAGATGCTTCAAAAATTAGTTTCCAAATGGATGTTTAATACTGTGACATGTAAATTCATTGCTAGGTAACGGCTTATTGAAACATGTCTCCAAGGTTACGACAGAGACATCGATTCCCAAGCAACACGTACAGAAACGTTACCGTTAAAACGGCTAGGTAAAAATTATTCACACAGGAACGAAAGATACGTTTCGATGACAACCGCAAAAACGAAGAAGTGTACCGTTGCTTGGAGTGTTTCATATCCGGTCGGCGTGAAGCCAGCGTAGGTCGAGAGAAATGACCAGAAGGAGAATGTAGAAGAGAAGAGTTTAGATACTGGAGGGTCCTACCGAGTAGTAGAAGCCCGGTACAAGAACAAGATAGAAGAGAGGAGACTGCGTACAGACCTGCTGACCGAATTCGTACAAGGAGCATCTAAGAGTGGAAGTAGGCCGGAGCCATAGCTCAAGCGGTTAGTCGCTGGCTTCGATCCCGGGTCTGGTCAAGTGGGATTTGTGGTGGACAAAGTGGCGCTGGTGTAGGTTTTATCCGAGAACTTCGGTTTCCCCTGCCAATCTTCATTTCACCAATTGCTCCACAATCACCCTCACCTATCATCTGGGGCTGCTACAATAGGCCAGAAGTGGCCGCAGTACAAGGGACTTAGTCCCACCCCATTAGCATTAAAAAAAAAAAGAGCGGAAGTGTTGACTGTGTTATTGTTCCAGTAACCGTCCGAAGTGTTATAAGTACTTGTAGATCCGCCTGGTGATCGTCCAATATATCGAGCCATCATTCCCGAAAACCCATTAATCGCTTGTGGCGTTACCAGGATGCGTGACAATACTGCATCAGCTTCACTTTCTTTGACACGGCGCCAGAAATGGCTTTGCTGCCCACCCAGCCTCACCAGGGTCTTACTTCCCATAGAAAGATTCGTTCGGCTAGGCAATGAAGCTGAGCAGTCACTTCCATACAGTGAGGAGGTTAAGGAATTAACTGATTTATATTTTATTTTTTGTTCTTATTAAAGTATTATATTCTTCTGTATATTTTTAATTTTTTAATGTGTAGATTATTTTATTTTTGGTTTATTTACAACACCTTCAGCGACTGACTATAGGCCTCTACAGTGGAATGATAGGAAGGCAGTGAACACTAAATTCTAAGGGATGTGGAAGGTGATTATGGCCTAATTTAGGGTTCAGCTCCCGCAGTTTCCTGGAGGAACTGTGGAAAACTGCAAAGGATATAAGTCGGGACAGCCGAACTTCAAGCCAGGATTTGAATTTGGAACTTCGGAACATGAACCACAGCGGTAACCACTCAACCGCAACTTTCGGAAGCATACTTGGGGATCATGTCACACCTACTTACCGACCTATATATTAACAGAGTGGTGACGTTACCGAAGTTAGTGCCAACTTTTGCGGATGGCCATGTCATATGTGATGAAAAATTGAATGAAGCAAAGGGACCTCAAACTCATGTTCAATGACCTCTACAGCGAAGTAGAGAAGAGCTACAGATGTGTGAGTACGGCAAATAATTACAAGAGGTCGTCCCCTCCCCTTCACTCCGAACATGTTAGTCAGGTACAGTGCTACCTAGATCTCTACAGCTACCAGTCGAAAGCATTTGATTGCGTCATTCGAATTCATTTACCCTGAAGATCTTAGAAGCAGCGTCAGCATGCGGCAACAATGGATTGTCCTACGTCATATTGCAAAGATGACGTAAATAGTACTAACGTCTCTTGTAAGAGTCCATACAGTAAAAACGTATGTTCCTCCAAAGACCGTGCAGATATTAATGAAGAAAAGACATTTTCAACTTGCTTTGAAATAAGCTTCACTTTATGCGGGACGTTGTTAAGACTAACCACGCTACGCACGAGATATATCACTTGCAGGTACACTGCTCGTGATTTATTTGGTTTCTGAGAATAACAGTTCGAAAATGTGACTGCAATTCCTCTAAAGTTAAAATTATTTTGGGAACACGATAATAAAAAGTACATGGGCTTTCGTCATAGAAAGGCCTTGCGACAGACCGCTCATCCATCCGGGGAACTGTGCAAAATATCTATACGGTTTAAAACTTCCAGAAAATTGTGAATTGGAAAAGGCCAGAGTGCCTAATACGTGAAAGCATACGTAAAAGTAGAAGAATAGGAAGAACGATTAGAGAAGGGAACCCAAAATGCAGACTACTAGAACATCTACAAAGGATGGCCGAGGTATCGAAGAATTAAAAAATAAGTGCAAAATTTTATGCCAGGAAAAAAAATGCGGCACTCAAATCCTTCAGCGCTCCGTACGACGGGCTTTAGTAAAATACAGGAAAAGCTACGAGCACCGTATCTATGCAAATAAGCTCACTGGTATAAAGATCTTTAGCCAACCTACGGCCTTCGTAATATCGGACTCGATCATCTGCGGTGAAAGATATATTGCATTAGAGAATGCTATTTGTGTGTAAGGTGATCTTACTACTAAAGGACTCTTCTGATCACCAAATTAAGAAAGCTAAAAGTTGACGGAAGTTAGAGATGAGTATGTTCTCTTGGCCAATAGCTTGATTTCTACGGTTGAGGAAGAAAACTGTGTCTTCGAGTAGTACAGCAGCTCCGTTTTCCTTTCTCTGATCTTATCCAGGAAATGAAATAACACATTGGAGAGGGCCGGGCAAAGTGAAAGGGCATATGTCCCCCAATCTATGCTAGAGGACATCACTGGCGACATCTACACTCCCCTGAATAAACTGAGCTGTCGCACGAGTAGCCAATGTAGAGTATGGCGATATTGTGCATATTTGTTAAAATATCTGGAGTGTAAATTCAGAGATTAATTTCAGTTTATTAGGAAACTCCCATAAATCTGACATTTGTTATCCCTTTCCGGCTACATATTTAGCAGAACTCTGTCAGCCCTTATTTTGGCGTTTATAATTTCTTAAATCTCAGAGGCGATGTTATCTAGGGTTTCGGAGTACTGCACAGGGTGTAAAGGGTAAAGCGGACAACCACGAAAGCCCTTGGCTGGGACAATCGATATTCCGACCGAAATTCAAACCATGCACCTTCCGGGTACGTTATATAAACGTTACCACTTGAGTCAAGTTCCTCAGGAAGCTCTGTCTGAATGAATAGTCTGTCTTTCCTGCACAGGCCCATTGGGTCCGCTTGCGATAAAAGGCCACAGTACAAGAAATGTTAGTACGTGACAAAAGATATACATCCTTAATGTCTATCTGCAAATTCTATCGTCATACCATTAAAAAGCCTACATACCTATACAACGAAATTCAAGGAAGAATAAGATACTACTGCACTATGCAGCGTGAAACGAAAGAACGTGAAGACCGGTGACGAATGCACAGAAGTCACTTAGAAACTGAGGATCAGATTCCGAAATGAGTCAGTAAGAAAATGGGAGCGATTATCTTGCAATTGTGCGACGACAAAAAGCTTGTATTGGAAATGTCAGAGTGGAATTTTGTTGCTTTTACGTACATTTCCTGGTCCAGGGAATACATGTGAGACGTTTACTTGGCAGGCTGATTATGGACTGGCATTGTTTCAAACCACCGAACATATTTCAAAGTTTGTCATTGTTTTCAAGGTGACTGTCAGTTATAAAACTCTTAAGCATGCTCCTGCATTGTCCTCACCACCCAGCAACGACACTGGTGGATTCTGAATTGTTGTTTCAAGTGAGTCTCTTGGCACGTTACCAAGAACATTTTTATTTCCAAGATTTCCTGCGATAACACATACAGTACGCGCCACAAGTAACCACTCTCCCACTATCAACATTTGCTAACCGACACAACAGTTACAATCCTCTTCGCGAAACGCGCTATAAACATTCGTGTTGCGAAACACTTTCGGACTGGGCAAGGCGCACACACTTTTTACTAAAATTATCCATACAAATCCCAGGGTGAAGTCTTAATTAAGCAGTTGATGGTTGCTCAGCTGGCAATTATAACAGCCGGTTATGCAGCCAATGTGTTTACAACATATCGCAATCCGACTACCGTGGACGAGTAAGGCCGCGCCACAGCTTAAGCGGTTAGTCGCTGGCTTCCCACCGCGGCGGCCCTGGTTCCAGCCCGGGTCTGGTCAAGTGTGATTTGTGGTGGACAAAGTGGCGATGGGGCGGGTTTTCTCCGAGTACTTCGGCTTCCCCTGCCAATCTTCATTCCACCAAATTCTCCGTCATCATAATCACCCGGGGCAGGTACAATAGGCCAATCAGTGGCCGCTGTGCCGAGTGGATCCAGCTGGACTCCACCCTCACTTACTTACTCATGGAGCTGAGCCCTTCTGGAGGAGCCACCAATTCTGCAGCTACTCAAGAATTTTCCAGCATTTTATGGAACCCGAATGTTCATTACCGTGTTCACAAGAGCACTCCACTGGTCCATATCCTGAGCCAGATCAATCCAATCCATACCATCCCATCCTATCTCTCTAAGATCCATTTTAATACTGTCCACCCACCTACGTCTTGGTCTTCCCAGTGGTCTATTTCTTTCTGGATTTCCCACCAATATCCCACATGCATTCTTATTCTCCCCCATTCGTGCTATATGTCCTGCCCACCTCATTCTCCTTGACTTGATCATTCTAATTATACCTGAAGAAGACCACACCCCACTAAGCTAAAAAAAAAGTAAAAAAAGAAGAGAGTAAAGCTAGCCCTGTAACAGGCCGTGAAGGCCCATAGGGTTGTGAGACGTTGAGGGTCCCACATTATCTAGACCAGGGATGTCCAACGCGTCGATCGCGGGACGATTTTTGGTCGATCTCATGGGTATATAAAGAAATTATACGTGAAAAGCATGTAAATTCACTTGTAATATAATATGATTATATTCAGATTTTGAAGGGAAAATACGTGTTAAAATAGTCTGTGCTTTCAATGTATGTTGCTTTTACAACAAACATTATGTGTCATGTTATGTTTACCAATGTTTTTGCTTAAAGCGAGGTACAACGATAAGAGGGGGTGGTAGATCACTGGCAGTTTTGACACTAAAAAGTCGATCACAACCTGTTTGAAGTTGGATATGCCTGATCTAGACAACCGGCTCTAAGATGGCGGTAAGGCTGTCAGTATTACGCGCCGGCCGCGCTTTACTCCCAAGAAAAAGTATTTAATTAATTCTTGGTACTCATTTCTGTTAGAGGCTGAATCGACCCCAGGGCCATAGTGCGGCTGGAAGGATTAGGTGAACCGAAAAAAAAATCCAATGATCTCATCGGGACTTGAACCCGCGACCTTGCCAATATGCTAATTTAAAATTAATTAATTATTCGTGGGAGAGTATGTCTAAGCTAACTGACTAATCCATGACGGGCCAAACTTCAAACTGATGGGTCGCACTGTAACACAGGTACCCCCTAGATGACCGCAAAGAAAGTATAAACCTTTTCCCAGAGTACAGGTACATTTATCTACTCTGAAATAATTAGACCTATGTAGCACAAGCAAATGAATAAAAATGTAGCAAAAAGGTTCTAAAATGTTTGGTTCAATTAAATCCTGCCAGATCGACGTTGTCTAAAAATCGCTGTTCTATTCTTTTTAAGGATGGGGGAAAGACTTAAAACTTTGGGGGTAGGAAAGGTACCTTCCAGGGCCTCAGAAAAACGGATGGGGGCCAGAATTTGAACTAGTGCTGCCAGCTGGACAGCCCTCACCTAACCAATTACAAGGAGACGGGGCTTCACGGAACAGTTGATAGCCATTCACGCGAGAATGTGAATTCCCAGTTATGGGACCCTAAGTATGATCACCGTGCTTATTACAACGCGCCACTCTATCTAATCCTGAGTCAATTCAAACCAGTTCATAATTCACGCTTTATTCCTGAAAATCCGTTTTAACAATGAATTCCGATCCATGACTAAGTCTCATACATGGTCTCATTCATGACGTTATCGAATCAAAATTCAGTACGCATCCCGCTTTCGCCTTTGTTGCTCTGGGCCTATGTCCAGTTCGTCGCATCCTTCCAAATTTATTACTTACTGCCAATGTTCCTGGTGGCTGGAAACGTCAATTACACTGCGGTATCCTGAATGATGGCTTAAAGGTAAAGTTGTCCTTGAGCATAACCAAGCACCATACCCTTTTTTTACTGTTAGTGGGGTGGGAATAAGTCCCTTGTACTGCGGCCACTTCTGGCCTATTGTACCAGCCCCAGATGATAGGTGAGGGTGATTGTGGAGCAATTGGTGGAATGAAGATTGGCAGGGGAAACCGAAGTACTCGGGGAAAACCTGCCCCAGCGCCACTTTGTCCACCATAAATCCCACTTGACCAGACCCGGGATCTAACCCGGGCCGCCGTGGCGGGAAGCCAGCGACTAACCGTTTGAGCTATGGCGCGGCCCCTTGCACCATACCCCAAAAGATGAATGTAGTGGAGGGTGTAGCAACACATTTTCATATCCTCGACACTGAGCGGTCAGCTTCACCCCCGAATATAAAGTCCCCAGGTACACACTCCACAGAAGGTTTGATGGGCATCAGAGAGGGTGCAGAGGCTGTGAAGAAGTGAAAAATCTCTAACGATGCCGGGAATCGAATCCCCATTCCCCTGTCATGTACTTCCTTAACATGATTCGCAAAGGGCGGAAGGGGAACCAACCAATAACAAAACGTGTATTGTGCAAATAAAATTATTTTTGAAAAGATTTGAGGCTTTCACGGCGGTGACTATGAAGAAAGCAGTCTTCTGGGATTTGGCACCGTGTATAAGTGGTGTTAACCGACGTTTCGGAGGAACGTATCGCAGTCTGCTTTTACCGGTTCTCACGGTCTCTTCGCTTTGCAGATTTCTTATATTTTTTCTTCTACCCTGAAGATGGAGGCGATACGTTCCTCCGAAACGTCGGTTAACACCACATATACACGGTGCCAAATCCCAGAAGACTGCTTTCTTAATATTTTTGAAAAGTTTAATAACCTAAAATTCAAGTAAAAAAGGGTACAGCTATCGCAGTAACAGGCCGTGGAGGCCCATAGGGTTGTCAGAGGTCGAGGCACCCATATTTTCTAGACAATCTGCTCAAAGATGGCAGTGAGGTTGTCAACCTTACTCGCCGGTCACTCTTTAGCCCCAGGAAGATCTGGTATTCATTTCTGTTAGAGGCTGAGCCGACCCCAGGGCCATAGTGGGGCTGGAAGGATTAGGTCAACTGACAAAGCCAATGACATTATCGGGAATCGAACAAGGGACCTTCCGGCTTGTAGCACAGTGCCTCCCCTAAAATTCAAGTATTTACTTGTATAGTGCTGGAAATTACAACGACTGACAGCTCCCCATACTGGACACTTAAAGCCAAAATGTCAATTACACAAATAATTAGCATCAGAGAACAATAACACGTTCGGGAAAATCTTGAATTCTACATGCTGAAAATGACCGAAATCGTCCTCTACTCTCAAATATCTTCCACCCCTCGTAAAGAGAAAGTTCTTATAGAGGAGAGAGGTTCGAAATCTTCTTCACAAAACGCACCAGACTGGTAGTGAAAGTTTCACAAACATAGCCGTCAATTTTATGTAACAGCTTTACCTTTCGGATCCTGTAAGTTGCTTATGCTATTTGCACCCAGTGTATAGGGCGAAGCATAACGGGCAGGTACCTCCGTCAGCGTGTTCTTATGAACCGAACTATGATACTGGGGGTTTCCGCTAGATGTTCATGGTTGACTTTCACTTTGGGCCGTATTGGTTCAACAGAACCTCCACTTTACATAAAACTGGAAAGATGGAAGGCCTACGTGCCATGAAATATATATTTTATAGCCACAACTTTCATTCGACATTTCTTTTCGATACGAAAATATGACATATATTTTAAATATATCTGTATGTAGTGTTTATGGACTTACACGTAGTGTACACAATACATACAAACTATGAAACGCACGCACAACAAACCAACTACGGTGCGTTCGTTCCCTTTTGTTTTATAATCTCGAAATCCGTTAAGACTTACGGATAAAGTATATTGTGTTTGTAACTCTTTTCTATAAATTTGGTTCGGGACTTTTTCAGTCTGATATATATTCAACGACTTCCAAGTAATTAATCTACACGCAAACTGGGCTGGGTCAACAAATTTTAGTTAAAATTCCCCAGTACAAATTTCAAAGGAAAAGCATTCTGTGGTTCTGACTTTTCGTGAATATAGACGGGCGGAACGATTTTTAGCAGGCGCTCTGCAGGAATGTGGACGCGACTAAACTGGTTTTAATGAAAGGTACATTTCTAATGAGAGCTGTACGCAGCAAGGACCTTTTATTTTGGGGGGAGAATTTATTAAACTAGATTTTGACGGATATGAGCCAAAATTAAATTCACACAAAGAAATTTCATGGTTTTGGAGAACATGTTGCCTCCACCTTCACTGTTCTATATTAAATTTGGTATCAAAGTTCTCCGAACCGCTGGCAAATATAAACCAAAGGGCATGAAGTGATATCCTAATGAAGGACAATCTGCAAGCACAAATACGAAAAGAGATTTTACAGAAAAAATGTTACTTGTTCAGCGTTTCACAAGCCAGTCTGCCGGCCTGGACATGCCTGACTCTTAGAGAAAGTGGAAATACGTAGTCTACATTTATACGGCTAACACGCTTGTTGTTACACCAGCTTAACCATATATGAGACTGCTGCTGCTTATTCAAGGTTTCGGATAAACACAACGTCTCTCTCTCTCTCTTTTCCAAATGACCTCCATCTTGTATAGCTACAGCACTGGCTAGTTGTTGTGACAAAATATCCTTGAACATTTTCTTAGAATGCAGTTTCATGAGCCATTTAAATAATGTCTTTCTGGTGGCAGAAAATTTGTATCTCTAAAATTCACGTTAACACCAATTTATTTCGTCAACGTATACTTCACATTAGACAATGGAATACTGATGGTTACGGTATGGATTACTCATAGCGAAGGGCATATCTGGGATTTGATTTCCTGAAGACAGAAGTCGGTGGTCTAAAGAAATGTTAACACACTCAATGTCCACCTGTCGCTAAATCCTTAGTTTGTAAATAAATTCTAATAAAAATTATCATTTATTTACGTTACCTTACTAGAGGAGAACGAAACTGCATGTAGAAACATGGTCAGAAAACGTATATTGAAAGGACCACTTGGAATCAGGGTGTAGATGGAAGAATAATGAAAGGTAAACTAGCCGAGCGGTCTAAGGCATGCACTGTCTTCGCTCGCTCGGAAACCGGGATCGTGGGTTCGAATCCCACTCAGGGCATGGCTGTTTGTGTGCGTTTTTCTGTGTTTGGGTACAGAAAGAGGCCTTGCGACGAGCTGATCACTCGCCCAAGGAGTCCTACCGAATGTGTAAGATCTAGAAAAACCAAAGTGAACGGAGAAGTTCATGGAGGTAGGCCTAGGCCCACTGGGGCTGTAGTGCCAAGAAAAAAAAAGTAGCCGCTATGTTTAATTATGCACTACGACATTAAGACACGTGGGGAGTGGAGGTATAGCTCCATCATTCTTGACCTCGGCACTAAAGGGAAGTGAGTGCTCAGCTCCATGGCCCAGCCGCTTTACCCTGAGGAGAGCCCCTCGATACCCATAGGACAGGAGGCTGGGTGAGCCCCAGAGTCGGCCTGGAAGCTGCGGAAAATAATCTCTTTTCCTTTCCGGGAATCGAACCCCGGCCATCCAGCCCGTAGCCTGTCGCTATACCGACTGAGCTATCCTGGCTCTTAGATGGAAGTATAACATAGTACTAGAATTACATTTAGAAACGTGTGCACAGGTGTAGAATGGATTCAACATGCTCAGAAGGGATTCCAGCCGCGGGTCTTCGTAAACATGGAGATGCACCTTCGGGTTCCATTAAAGCAGGTAGTTTATTGATCGACTAATTAAATAAATGTTTAAAGAAGACCCTATTACTTATTCAGGGGTGTATCTAAGGCCGCTGTGTCAGCTTCAGACCTGTCTATCGTCGAATGAGAATTGATTAAATGGCAATAATTAGTGATTCTAAAGGGTTCTGACAATAGTGGATGATACACAGATTTACTGGGTTTTTGGACTTCTTCCATCGTCCGGAATTCTAGGTAATAGAGGACATGACGTTTCGGAAACTGGATCACTGGTCCAGTGATTGAGATTAGCTCTTTCTAGGGAGCCCAGCTGAGTAGGAGTCTTCCTTTCTTACCTGAAGACGGAAACAAATCCAGAATTCCGGACGATGGAAAGTCCAAAAACCCAGTAATTTTGTAATTAGTGAATTTGTAAAAATGTATGTGGCCACTTGAATGAAGGGCTGAGAAAATCCACGAGAATTCTCAGTCTGAATAATGTAGTTTCCTGCCGAATTTCTAACAGGTTACCTTACGAAGGTGACGAGACATTTTTCTCTACTCCACGGCATGCAGACCGGTCATGGGACACACCCAGCCTCTTATGGGCTCTTTGTCCGGACGTAAAGCGGTCGATGCGCGAAGCTAACAACTCACCTCCATCTAGTAACGAAGACAAGACTTGTGGAGCTATACCTCCACTCCCCAAACCGTTTTCGTGGCGTGGTAATTAATTACGCACAAAGACAACTTCAACTTCATTTCACCTAACAAATTTGGAAAAGTGCTCGCCACAACATGGAGACTCATGGAGACGCAACATCGAATACTCGTGTGTGAGCGGCTGTTTGAACACGCAGATCTTCTCTTTGAAATCGATTCTGCCCACAAATCAACAATGGGTGCGGTAACGTCTGAAACACATGCGGGAAGTGGGAGTTACTCGATTGGAAACCTGGTCACACATCGGAGATCCAGCCATGTTTTTCTTATTCTGTCTCACTTCTAGGCAAAGAAAGCCTCAAAACTGATTTCGGTGGTTTCATTCTTCCCCCATTCCTTTCAACGTCATTATGCGCAAAAGAGAAGGTAAGATTGTCCCTGCGCCTAATTAATTAAGCACTACGTCATGAAGACATATGAGGGAATGGAGGTACATCTCAACATTCTTGACCTCGATACTGAATGGATGAGAATGGTTACCTTCAACTCCCGGTCGCATTACCGTCGGCGAAAGAGCCCCTGGTACCCGCTGGATAGGGGATTGAGTGGAACCCATAGTCGGTCTGGACGTTGTGTAGAGAAAAGCTCATGCTCCTGCCGGCCAACCAGCCCGTGTCCCGTCATTATACCGACTGCGCTATCCCAGTTCCTGCTATAGAGACCCGTTGCTGGGCAGAGATCTCGAAAGGGGCAAAGAGTACAGCCGTTGCATTGCAATAAGCGGAAAAACAAATATCCGTTTCCATGCAACGGTCGAGGTATTGTTGGACTACAACAATAGAAACGGTATTTTCTATGTGGTCCGTGCCGAGATGATACAAGCAGGACAGTTTGAAGCAACGAGTCCGTTGTTGGTTAGAGTTGTAGCAGTTCAGTTGAGTGAAGTATGTGAATTAAATTTTTGGTGAGTGAGAGTGTTCAGTTTCAATTCAGTCAGTTGAAAATCAGCCTGTGAAGAGAAGACTAGGAGGTTGGTGCGAAATTGCCACCAGCCTGGGACCCAGTCAGTTGAGTTGTCAGCTGACAGGACCTCTGCACGAGCGGCTGTGACAAGAGGGTATGAGTGGGGGAAGCTGAAGAATCTCCCTCGGTAGAAGCCGTTGCCAGGAAATGGCTAGTGGAGACGGTAAACAGACTTGAGGATACTATTCTGTGTGTCAGTGATCTATAAAGTGTAGTTCCGAGTGGTCAATAAAACCATTCGCCTCTACATACCCCGTCTATAGTCACACACTCCATAACGTGACACTATGCACGAGTACTATATGGAAATTGACATTACAGACCCTCAGCATTTGGTACAAATCCGTAAATTAACCAAGAAGCACAATTAGTTAATGATCCAGAATTTCAAGGACGTACAGATTCGCACATAGGTCTCAACGCAGGCAAATGAAACATCTCATTTATGTACGGTATATAAAAACACTGCCGATCAGAGTGGCCGCGCGGTCTAAGGCATGGACTGTCTTCGCCCGCTCAAATACTGGGATCGTAGGTTCGAATCCCACTTGAGGCATGGATGTCTGTGTGCGTTTATCCTGTGTTTGTGTTGTCCTGTGCGTGCAGGCCTTGCCACGGGATGATCCCCTGTTCTAGGAGTCCTAGCGACTGTGTAAAAAATCAAGAAACTGAAAAGCGGCCAAGGTCCAACAAAGCGATGGATGGATGGACGGACAGACATCGATAGATATAAAACATTTGCGCAAGTGTTCAATGGGAAGAGAAATTTAGATTCGATCCAAAGTTTCATGCACGTAAGGATTAAATAAAATTACGGCACGATCAACCCTAAGGCTCATGGTCTGTATGACGCATGAAACACACGAATGTCATGCTTTAGCCGTACTCTTAAGTACGTGGTAGAGCAGTCGCATCGCTTCGCACGGGCATGAGGGGAGAATCTTGGGGTCCGAAATTCGAGAGTGGTGTAGGTACTATGGTATGAAAGGAGGGGTTAGTCGGTTACAGTTATCATTAATGATTCAATAAACGAAATTCTATAGTTATTTTAGTACCTGCATATTTGGGGGCACGCGGTAGCATAGTTGGTTAAGGACGCAGGTTCGAGTCCCGATGAGGTGTATTTTCCAATTTGCCTAACCCTTCCAGTCGCCCTATGGCCCTGGGTTCGACTCTGCCTCTGTTTTTTGTAACAGAAATGAGTATCATCTTCCTGGGGGTAAAGGGCGGCCGCCGCGTAAGATTGAAATCCTTACCACCATTAATGAGCAGACTTCCTAGAGAAAATGGGGGATCCTTAATGCCTCACAACCCTACGCATATTCACGGTCTGTTACAGGGATAGCTTTACTTTTAGCGGCCTCCGTAGTCTAGGGGTAACGTTCCCACCTCATGACTCAAGGTACGCGGGTTCAAACCCGGCGGAGGTCGTGGAATTTTTAAGGGCGGAAAAATTCAGGGAATAAATCCTCCGGGAGAGACTTTAAGCCGTGGGTCCCGTCTCGTAGCTTTACGGCACGTAAAAGAACCTCATGCCTCAAGGAGGCCTCTGAGCCAAATTATAATGGACATTTCCCGCCCAACGCCTCTGGTAGATGGGGGAAGCATCTAGATACCGCTGAGCCAGTAGAGGCCGAACTCGCTGGCTGAGTCGGGACTGATGGCACGCACCAGTATCGGTAGGGTGTAGAGACTGATAGAATATCACAGGGGGACGTACAATAGGCCACTGGTAGCGGTGCATGGGGAAACCCACCCCCTCCAATAATAATACTTTACTTTTACCTGAATATTTACTTTGGAGATCAGTTCTTTCTTACAATGTAAACAGTGCGATACATATGGCACCAACATACACGTTTACCTTTCTACCTTACGCTAATTTCTTGTTACTAGTCACGATTCAATCTTTACTAACATGTGCGGCTGTTGCCTCCACTCAGCAATGAGCCGGCGGTCTTGCTACATTTTCAATCAACATCGATACTCAGCCGGGATACCTTAGATTCCGGCCATTCCCTATGTTAATCAAGTTACAATTAAACCAGAATTCGAACCGCGCCTTTCAAAAGGTACCTTGAGGGGACCGGGTACAATGACTTATTCTGTTTGACTCTTAAGGGGCCCATACATGTATGAGTCCGGCTCGGCGAGCATGACCCGGGAGCCGGACTAGGATTTATTTCACCACAAACGCATGAGCTGACTTCCAACTTTGCGACCCAAACACAGACGAGTTTGGCTCACTGGAACCCGAGCCGAGTAGGACTCGCGATCCAGACCCGTACGTGTATGGGCTCCTTTACACTTTGCTGCACGCTTATAAGAAGAACAAAACAAATGCATGATTCACTGCGAAGAGAAACAAGAAAGCAAACATTTCGCCCAGACGTGCAATGTCCGGTCTAACTCTACGGATTAGTCTGTGAGAAGCAGCCAGTGGCTCAGTTACTCAAGAGTTTTTTAAAATTTTATGGAACCCGATGGTTCATTACCGTGTTCACAACAGCCCTTCACTATACCCTATCTTGAACCAGACTAATCCAATCTATACCACCCCGTCTTCCTCCAATAAGTTACGTTTTAATATTACCCTCCCACCTACGTCTAGATCTTCCTAGTAGCCTCTTTCCTTCTGCACTTCCCACCAAAACCATGTATTAATCCCTCTTCTCCCATCTGCATCTTACATGCCCTTCCCATCTCATCCTTCACTTTATCACTCTTGTCTACGCATAGAAATTGCCCCGGAAATGCCCTGTCACTGTGCAAAGTGCGTAATACTCGTAATTATGAATATGTCTCATGTAGCTGTAGAAAAGTAGAACACAAACAAATCAGAGCTTGAAAACGGAAGCTGGAAGGAAAAAAATACGAAAAGGAGAAAGATATATAAAAATAAAGTACATTTTCGTGAATGGAGCAATGTCCTGGGTGCGAAATTCTTCTGGTCACTTCTATCCGCCCCTCCGGTTTGTTTTGTCTCCAGAGGAAACCTCTCGCATACATGGTATCTCTGTTTTTGGAAAGAAACTATCCAGGAAAAGTGATAATATGGTAGTTTTTCCATTTGCTTTCCACATCGCAGTACAACAGCCGTTCAAACCACTCTGGTCACGCCTGTTGCTACACGAACTTGAACCATCTCGAGCATCATTTGCTGTGTGCTTCAAGTCGCTGCTGATGACGCTGCTTCCGGCATCAGTTTTTGGTTTTTGGGGTGTCTCTCTTCGTCTGATGCCTACCCTTTGACCTGTCCAGCAAGGGAGGCCCTGCCAGTAGCTACGCTACCGCTGGTATAGCTCTCAGGGTCCTTGGCATACTCAATATTGGATAAAATGTTGTATGAAGTTGATAGCAATGATATCCCCGATAATTACTACAGCCAGTTTTATCACCCTTCTTGTATATTGGTACAATACATTCCTTCCACTGATCAAGCAATTCTTCCTTATTCCAAATAGGATTAATTAGCTTATGATATTGTAACATAATACTTCACCTCCTGCCTGAATCAGATCTGTCGGAATTTCATCACCTGGAGATTCATACTTTTTCAACTTCACCCTCAAAAGGGCTAGGATCAGGTACTAACGGCTCAGGTCTGTGTATTTCTCCCATCTGCCTAACATCACTGACCCTATATACATTCAATAACTGGGAGAAGTAGTTCTTCCACCTATTCAAAATGTTGTGGGAATCTGCAAGCAGATCACCATTCTCGTCCTTCATTAAGTTACTGCTAGGCTAGTAACCCCTCTTAAAGTCATTTATTCCTTATACAGGTCTCTAATATTCTTGTTCTTACTGTTGGTTGCAACTCATTAATTTTATCTTTCAGATATTCCCTCTTTTTATTCCTGAAATTCCTGCTGGTTTCACGTCTTATATTGTTCAGATTATCCCCATTTATTTTGCTTGATCCTTTAACCACTGCAATATGGCTTGTTTTCTTTGGTCTAATAATTCTGAGCATCCTTCAGCGAACCATGTCTTAAGCTTCTTCAGTTCATAATAGCCTACTCTCTCTTTGGCAGATATTTTTATGTTCTCTCTAACAGTGTCCAAAGCTCTATTAATATCCACCTCTGTGTCTATTTTTTCCAAAGCCGCGAACGTATTTGAGATTTGAACACGATACTGCCCTTTACCCTCTACCTAGTTTAATTTCTTGAGACTGAACTTTTCCATATGAACCCTGTGAGTTGTTTGTTTGCTCACTGCCAGTCTCTCCCTATCTTTTGCCACACCAGATAGTGGTTAGTGTCACAATCTGCTGCACTGAACGATCGGACATCAAGTATATTTGAATACCGTCTCCTATCTATCAAAATATGGTCAATTTGATGGCGCGTCTTTCCGTCAGGAGATGTCCAAGTAAATTTATGAATGGTACGATGTTGGAACGTCGTACTTTTGACAAGAAGGTTTTTGGATGCGCCAAAGTTTACTATTCTAACTCCATTATCATAACTAATTTCGTGTAAAGCCTCATTCCCAACTTTTGCATACAAGCGCAAATGGCCGTGCGCCTGATGAACATCACTGCCGGCCAGTAGTGACACGAGGGATCATCAAATTGCGGCCGGACTGTAGTTACTGCTGTGAACAAACACTTCCGTGGACAAGAAATTTTGAAACCTGATCTGTCCCGGAGCTTGTGACATGTATTATTAAGCAACTTTTTATGAGCAAACTTCTATTTAGTTAACTTCTAGAAAAACCCTTGAAACAGGTGACTAAGGAAAGTGCAATTTTTACGCTTCGGGTGTTCCAAGTTCTGCGTAAACAATGATCCAATTGAATTGTCTTTCATCTTATTTCCATATAAGTGGAAACAATGGAAGGAAAATGAAAGTGGCCATGGCACGAATTTAATTTGGCGGAGGTAATATTTTCTTGGGCTGATTTATTACGTAATGTCAAGTCGTAATCCTTGTACATAGTCTTTAGGGACTTTGGTAGAGGCATCTGCTGGAAAAATTTTCTTTGATAAAGTAAACATAACTATCATCATCATCATCACTGGCACGACAGCCCTTTGTGAGCCCTGGCCTTCCTCAGGATTGCTCGCCATTCTTCTCCTTTCGATGCTACATTCCTCCAGTTCTTTACACCCAAAATTCTTATGTCCTGCCACACACATCCTTCCCATCTTAACCTTGGTCTTCCCACTCTCCTATTTCCTTCTGGTTTAGTATTAAGCATTTTCTTAATCGTTCTATTCTCGCTGGCACGTATTATGTGTCCGCATGTGTGCCATCTTTACGGCCTGGTTTTAATTACAATTAACATGTTATGCATCTAGCGTAAAATTACATGCAAGCTGAGTTATATATAACTCATCGGTGGACCCACTCGACTTAGATGTAAATTTACACTATGTGCAAAAAACAAACTGCGTTGTTTAAGTCCGCAAGCGAACTATACCGACCGAGCGACCTCCGCTTGTCGGTGAAGTTAGTGTCAACTTAGCGGATAGAGGGTGTCACGTAGTCAGCGCAACAAATCCCCACGGCTTTTAATTTAGGTTTCTTAGACCGGAGCCGCTATTTTCTTCAAATAGCTCCTCAGTTATCTCACGAGGCTCAGTGGACCTCGTTCCAGACCCACTAATTCTCAGAAGATCTGGTAGCGCCGGGAATCGAACTCGTCCATCTGGATCTGTAGGCAGGAACTCTGACCACTCGACCAAAGAAGTGGTCTTACACTATGTCCATGACACATTAATAGTACCCAAAAGAGAACATGAAGATGGCTCACATGTGTCGAAACATGTCGTCCTGGACAGCAACTATAGTGATTTAGAGAACAAGATGCAACAAAATATAAGAAAAAGATGTTTTCCGCCATGAAGATCTATGGGGGAGTGGAAGTATAGCTCCACTCAGTCTTAATTTCGGCATAAGACGGAGTTAAATGGCAAAATTTATGTCTCGACCATTTTACCCCTGGGGAAAGACTTCCCGGTGCCCATTATATGGATCCTAGTGCAGGTTGGGAGGCTGTGGATAAAGACATTTACTGCTTCCGTCGGGAACCGAACTCCAAATCCTCGGTTGTCCAGCCCGTCGGCTAGTAACCGTAATACTGAGCTACCTCAGCTCCGTTATTATCCTCTGCAGAGGAAACAACTGAGGGTTTAGGAAAGAAGGGAACAATTTTGAATACGAATACTTTCGAAATCGTCTCTTATACAGTTTTCCTTAGGTTGTCGGTCAGATGTTAACGTGTGTTGCTAACTCAAATCTACTGCCGTAAAATGGTGACCGCTACAGATGTAACACTGTATATGTGATAGGACCTATGCAAATCCTTACATTATCGTCCAGATCACTGGATTTCAAATATAACGTCCGAACTCTTTAGTAAAATTACTTATTCAACAAAATTTATAAACACGTTTTGCATATAAACAACAACAAATTTGTATAATATTATGCTTTTTAATACAGTCATCAATCATGAAACGCCACACAGAGAGAAAATTTCATTAACACATCATATCATGCTTCATAAGAAATCGTTTTTAATGCGTGAAGTATAATAAAATAATTAAGATTAAATGTGTAATTTTTGTAAGTGCCATTTTTTGGGGGGGACCGCACTATAAGTCATTTCGGATTGCTGGAGTTAAGCTTATCAGGGTTCCGCTGTACAGGCTGTATGCAATATCTTAATGATACGCATGCACAAAGCCTACATTTTGAGTTACATAACAAATAAAAAACGATAACCACAAACTCCGTGGCTTTAGTCCGAAAGTGAACTATACCGACCGAGCGACCGCCGCTTGTCGGCGATGTTAGTGCCAACTTTAGCGGATAGAGGGTGTCGCGTGGTCAGCGCAACGAATCCCTGAGGTCTAAAAGGAAACGAATACCGGTTAAATTTGGGCTTCATGAAATGTTGGGGTCATATCAAACCGATACCTACCAAATGGCCTGCTTTTACTGTAGAACCCCAATAAGAAACTTAACAGATTCGTTACTAAGTTTCAGATAAAGCATAAAATTTGCGAACCTACTGGTAACCGCTTCTTCAGTGACCTTAACGTTAATACGTTTCAGAAAAATCCTCGTTTAATGCTGAAATTCATTTCTAGGTAAAAAGAATACTGCAAGGTACATAACTCATGTGTTTATATATGCTACATAAACCTATGTACAATACACTGTTACAGGGTAGCGTGACAACGCCCCATTACAAACATTTAAGACACTAAGTTACTGTGATGTAACCATTACTCTTAGCAAAACATCTCGAGCGATTAGTGTTCCAGTTTTAAATCCCATCTGCTCACGAAGGTTCCTAGCTCGCGGATTTTTCTACCCTGAAGAATCAGGCGATATGTTCTTCCGAAACGTCGGTTCACACAATATCTACACGGCGCCACATCTCAGAAGACGGCACTCTTATGGTCTGCTGTCACCTGCTTACGCTGGTTCCTCCCTCGCCGATTTTTCTACCCTGAAGATGGAAGCGATAAGTTCCTCAGAAATTTCGGTTTACACAATATCTACACGGAGCCACATCCCAGAATAGGGCATTCTTAATATCAATATAATAGTTTATTTTTCACGGATGTCACCATAAGAACTTTCAAAGTCTATATGGATACGCACTAGTGTAGTTAAACCTCATAATTTCGCATGGTTGTCATGTTAACATTGCTTCCTATCATCGCAATGCTGTGGTTAACACCCCGCTTCGTATTCGGGTGGTCTCTGGTTCGAATATTAGACAGGAGGAGCCTATTATAGAATCAAGGTTTCTCGTTTGCCTTATTCCCCAGGCAAATGCTGGTTACTTACTTATGGAGCTGAGCCCTTCTTGAGGAGCCGCCAATTCTGCAGCTACTCAAGAATTTCCCAGCATTTTATGGTATCCGAAGGTTCATTACCGTGTTCACAAGAGTCCTCCACTGGTCCCCATTCTGAGCGAGATCAACCCAACCCAATCCATACCATCCCATCCGGGCAAATGCTGGTATAGTTACTTAAAATAGGTCACGATCACTTTGTTCCATTAGAGTAGTTATCACTCTCTGTATGTGTCTGGAGTTTTTCGGTCTCTTAATTCATAATAAGCCTATTTACTTACGGCCATAAATGGACTCATAAACAGACCAAAATTTAGCTTTGATAAAATGTAAAGAACACTTTTGGAAATTTGTGTACTACATTACGGAGTATGATTTCTCCAACGGTCGAATGCCAGGCACACGCAAGCATCCTGAAGGCTGAATTGTCTCAGCTGATGACAGCAACTACCATGAAACGCCGTAGCGAAACGGATATTCTGCATCGTGATGCAGCATGTGGTATCGTTCTGTGTTTATTCGCGAATGGCATCTTGGTGTTTTGTTAAAGCTAAAGAGCTGAGAACTGCTGTACAGTCAACAGACATAATTATATCCATATACCTCTATGTAAACTTCATTGAAAGTGTAATAATTACTAGCCTGTGATGAAGCTGCCATCTTTTGTGGAACAGGAAGGTTTAATACAGTGCTTACAAGGCTCGCAATCAATTTCTATTTTGGACCAGCTTAGTCATATAAACAACTAAACTATTAGTAGTAAACAGCACAGTGCCTCAGCTTAATCACATTCTTCAATGATTAATTCCAGTATTATCCTCAGATTTACGCATAGGTCTCCGAAGATCTAAGTTTTGTTGACCATGCTGTATGCTTTTGTGATTTTGATCAAGCGTGCTACATGTTACGCCCATTATCCTAACACATGTGATGAAGGGCACAAATTATAAATTTAATTTTGCCATTTTTCTCCTCTTGTATGTCACCTCATTCCTCCTGAATATTCTCATCAGTGCTTTGTCGTTGTGGGTTTTCTATATATTTCCATTTTTATTTGTCTGTGTATGTTAATTAGGTATAAGTCCAAGTAGGTTATTTGGTTGTTTACGTCCTCATTTCTTGTGAATTGCAAGATTTTTGCTGTCCATTAAAGTGTCCGAGGAGGCATTGTGGGAGTTATTTTTGTCTGATTATATATTATGAAGATATCATCTACGTATCTCTTATAGTATGTAGTTTTCTAGTCTTCCAGCAGATGTTTTATTCTGTTTTATTCTAGGTGTTGTAGGAAGATTTCTGCCATTGTACTTGATAGGGGTGAGCCCATGGCAACGCTTGTTCTTGGTTTGTAGAATTTTTCGTTATACTGAAAACAGTTTTGATTCAATATCATTCTAAGTATGGACATGATTTCTTTTATAATGTAGGACGAAAAACAACAAAGTACTTAATATATATACAAAAAATAGGATTTTTAAAATAATACAATACCCAGAATATATTTGCAGAACTATCTTCCCGAGAACGACAGGCGGCACAAGTTCGGCCCCGTCAAGAAAAACGAGAGGATAAGGGACACGAACCAATTCGGTTAAAGAATTTTAACTGAAATAACAAAAAGTTTTTATATAAAAAAACTTTAATGCATCAAGGACAGTTGCTGTAGTTGTAAGAAATTTTGATTTTGTATAAAGTGTACATTACAAATATTGTATATTTATGTGTTTTAAAAATCAAAACACCCAATGTAATAGTGGTTTCAAGAAGTACTGATGTTCCCTCTGATGGTGGTCTCTAGGAACCGCAACATGTTAGGGTGCTAAAAAGTGAAGCAGTAGTAAAAGCTTCAACGGTCACACTGGACGGAATTGTTTCATCATTTGTAATAGTGTTAGTGTGACGGACCGGAATGAAACAAATCAGAATTACTGGGTTTTTGGACTTTTTCCATTGTTCGGAATTCTAGGAAATAGAAAACACGACGTTTCGAGAACTAGTCCAGTGATTGAAATTAGCTATCTCTAAGGGGCCTCACTGAGTAGGTGTCTTCCTTTCTCAGCTGAAGACGGAAAAAGATCCAGTTTCCGAAACGTCGTGTTTTATATTTCCTAGAATTCCGGTCGATGGAAAAATTCCCCAAAACCTGTAATTCTGTGTGTTATCCACCAACGTCAGAACCATTTACAATCTAATTCCTGTATATGCAAGATCCACGGCAGCTGGTACATACAGTACCCGACGCCCTTCAAAGCGTTAGCAGAAAGGCGCTTTCAGATCTAGTTATTTAAAATATAAAATGTATGTAATTTCAAGAAGTTGAATTGAATTTCTTTTTTAATTTTAAATAAAGCGGACAGTGTCGCACACTGGATCTGTACGCGATTATGTCGCACCGGGAACGAGAGTATCGAATGATTATAAGTATGGCTTAAAGGGATACAAAGACACTCAACTGCAGTGATTATCAGTGATTCATTGCTTAGAATACATGCAAAAACAAAGATGTGTATATGCGCGTGTGCGAGCTCTTCTATTTCCCACAAATTAATGGTCTTCACTCAGTGCACATACAAATCTCTTGTTCCAAAGTTAATGGAGCGACACAAATTATATTCTACTACATAAAGATATAAATTGTGTTACCTGTGTTCCTATACTAAGTCTACCGAAATGTGTTCAAACAAAACATGTGGATGTTAATGAGATCTACACGTACACTGTCACGCAGAAATATCTTATACTAAATTAAACTGATAAAGCTCTATAAAGCATTACGTATAATTCATACAATTCGGTGATTATAAATACCAATACGGACTGAAACGAAATTTGACAGACGAACTTTACTAGCAATCCAATGAGTAAACCTTGTATATATTTTGTTTAAACTGTACTTGCAGCTTACTTAACGATTCTGCTATTATTTCAGACTATAAGGAAGGATCACAGGGAATAATGAACTGAAAAGGATATGTAAGGAGGCGACCATGACCCGATTTAAGATACTTCCCTGGCATTTTCTTGGAAGATCTCAGGAGAACCAAGAGAAAGTTGTCCGGATATTCATTATATATCTTAGAATAACTGGTATCCCGTTCAAGATCTGAGCGGGCACCTCCCAAGATATGTCACAAGCATTGCCGCTTCAAAAAACTTCATCGGTCCTAGAGGATATTTCTTGCCTGTCGTTCAAACAGAATATAAAAATCTATTTATTTCCATTGCTAAATAAAAAATGTAGCACGTACATTGAAACGAATTTAGGTTTGTATAATAGATAAAAAAGGAAAGTTGAATTCTCGCTGCCTGCGATGGCTGCTGGTGTCATTCAGCAACTAGTCACGAATGCCATGCTTCGTGAAGCTTCTAAATCAGTCCAGGGATGTTTCTTTACAACAGAGCAGCGCATAAAAATGCCGGAAATAATTAGAAACCTGGATTTATGCAAAGAAAATCACATAACACGATCTTTGGGTGACAGAATCAAGATTCAGCGTGTCTAAGGTAGATTTCTGTTATGAATAATTTAGAGTTAAAAATCTAATTCTCGATGACAAACTATGACAAGTCAAAACAGCATTATTTCAGTAAAAGTATTTAAAAAATCTACTGCAGACAATTTTCAAAGGTTCTGAAAATATACTCTAAAAAGAGACACACTGTAAGAAGCCAGTCATGTATTATACGACAACGTGAAACCAATGTGAAACTCTCTGAAAGAGAGGTCTACGTCTGTTTACAAGTAAAGCCTTATACAGTTTAATCTGTCCTACGTAAAGGTGCGAGGGTTGTTTTGTTTGTAAGTCAATTTAACAGCGCTGCCAGAAACTCAGAAGTACGTCGTGGCGAATAATAAATACGACAATGAATTGGAAAGGGTGTGGATGGAAGCGGCCGTGGCCTAATTTCAGTTACTATTCCGGCATTTGACCGAAGTAACGGTGTAAAAGTATGAAAATCTCAAATCAGGAAAATCGGTGTCCCAGACTATATTAAAATCGGGCACAGTCCGATACAAGTCAGAAGTGCCTCAGCAAACTTTCTCGTCTTTTGTTCGTAAGGTTCTGCAGCCAATGGAAGTGTGGAACGGGTTCAACTCGGCTACTTTCTGTGCAATCTTACACACAAAAACTTTGTCCATCTACTGCAGATACAAAATGAAAGTTGCAGTTGCAGCCCGTACCGAACCTGTTTCGTATTCGGGAAGTCACCTCATATCTTGGCAGAGACCTGTATCCTCACTGCGATTTTCGTGGTTTTCCTGAGTCCCTCCAGGAAATGCCGGAAGAGTGCTACAAATTAGGATGTCGTCGCTTCCGTCCATATCATTTTAATTCATTATTCACTGATTTTGACACTCGACGCTGTACAGCCTGTACTGAACGTGTAAATAAGCAATAACATATATAAATCTACTTACAACGGCATTACAATGGACCTGGCTTCTTTTCGCGAATTTAAGAACTTCACTGTTTGCCATGATCAAGCTAATCGCCTATTTTCCTTTCATACGGCACGGGCCGAAAATAAAATTACGCGTTCAACAATTTTTTTCTGTTGTCTGTGTATTCGTTGGCGTAGTAACGTTTTCTAGAGTCGTTACCTAGCAAACGATAAGGGGATACACATAGAAATTTATGAAGTACGCTGCTGGGAAAAGCTCACGTGCCATGATTACATACCAAGTTTCATAAGGGCTGGTCCAGGCAATCGAAAGCTGATGTTGGGGGGGTGAATGGATAGACAGGCACACAGCATGATGATCTCATATGCATACTTTTACTTTTTCACAATGAGTGGGGTAAAACTGAAGTCTGAATATGATACAGGCGTACTCCATTAAACAACGGAGACTGATAGGAGTCTCATCATCTTCTGACTATCAAGCAGAAAGGGGTGCAATACAATCTTCCTCTAGGTCTGGCTGCAGCACCTACGAAAAGTCAACGACGGGTGCGACTGTTGTGGGCTGTAAACGTGAGTTACTTCCTCTTCAGACTTAACCGTAAATGTAAGCAGCATAACAATATTGTGGCGTGCTGCCTAAAAGCCGGACTGTAGGACGTCCATCACTGCGCACCGGGCAATGGGAATGCATTCTGCCTAAGAAACTGCGTACACAACAGAGGCAGAATTGCTGAGTTCCCACGGCAACAAATAGACCCGCTAAAGGAATATTCCAGCTAACACGCGAAACAGAACCCTTTGACAAGGCGTTTACTATCCCGTCCGAGTGCAGGATATAAGATGATAGAAGACAAGAGACCAGAACAGTTCCGATCCAAGGAGATCGGACGTGAGATAAGTGACGAAACAAGGGCCAAGACATTCCACTGAGAATAGCGGTGTAAGGGCAAAACCGTTGAGGAGGAAACGCAGAGAGAGGAAGGACTAATCAGGTCGCTTCGTCAGAAATTGCGTTATTTGAGAGAAATTGTAATAGTTAGTGTAAACGAGTAATCGTCCAATAAACATCTACGTCTAATTCTTGTCGCGTTACCTGCACACGTGACAGTAGTTATACCGATCCGTGCTTCTTAGAGACACGGCATTCCTTCTGGGAGTGTTCCGTGTTGAACAATCTTACAGGATACTAGGAACGGAAATGTTAAAGATATCGAAAAGCGGTCTAGACGCCAAAGTTGCGCGACTTTCAAGGAAACAGGAAGTGAGGAAAGCCAAAATGCGACTACGCAGTGGCTTGTGTGACGGAGAGTGGTGCCTGTTTGCTGATTCCAATGACTTAACTGAGTATGCATCTAGTGATCAAAGTGCCTTGAAGAGGATCTCTGGAAAACGGACAGATGCACCAAGAGTGACAGCAGAATGCGAAGGCTCAGTATCGAAGATATTAAAGCTCTGATCCCTAGACTCCGTTTCTGTATGATCCAGCTTGCAAGCATAGGCACAGGTCCCTGCAATCCCCTTCCCACGACATTTTCTGGGGGGAGAAATCAAAACATTAAAAGAAATATTAATAACAAAAGTTAAAAGTATTTAAATTTTTTTTTCAATCTCAACAATCTACACGAACAGTAGAAACAGACGTCTACGGCTTAAATTTAAGTTTGTAAACAAATTTTTTGGCTGTTCCCTTGGAAAAATCCCGGAGGACCACATGCTTCCATGCCGTACATTCCACAAAGCATTCCCATCAAAACTTCTGTGTGCATTTCTTATCTCCTCATTCTTACTAGATTCCCAGCCCATAGGAATACTAAACACATTTCACCATCCCGAAACTTCGGGATCCATCTACTACTCAGTTTGGTTCAATCGATAGAGCTAGTCCCCATCTCCGGACCTTGAAGACGGAGGCAGAGCCCACTCTACAAAAAGTTTTGAATAAAAAATAAGACGATGGGTAATATCCAATAATCAATTATTACATTTCAATCTGTTTTGTCAAGTGAGTCAACATAGCATTCCAAAGTGAGCTTTTGATTTTACTGTTCAACCGACAAGTAATATTAGTGTTCGCTAGAAATTAAGGTATTCAAAATGACATTTGGCAACTCCGTAAATCGAATAGGTCAGTTTGCCCTTTCCCGTTCTTTAACTCCTTCCATTCTTCTACCCACCCATCCACTACCGTTTTTCTTTCTTGCTCACTCTCTCCCCTTCCCTCCTTTACCCTCCAATTCATCTCAACGGTGGAATGTTATAAGCTCATAGTCAAACTCTGAGCTGTAGCATTAAAACCTGTCGGTTCGAATCCTTCAAAACTATAAAGCATAAAAGGTTTGAAACCTTTTGGTGCTTGCGACCCACATGAGAATCCATTTTCTAGTCGCACTAGTATCATCGACTGTTATATAACACCACCAAAAGAGCACTTCTTGCTNGAATCCATTTTCTAGTCGCACTAGTATCATCGACTGTTATATAACAGTCATCATTCCCACTTGCATTTGTTTCTAGATTTCAAATACGTGTTAATTGTTAAGCTTTAACTAGTTACCAAAAAGTACTCGACTGCTGTTATGAATGTTCTACTAACTCGATTTTCAGTTTGCATATTTTATTTTGGATAATCGTCCTCTTTTTACCAAAAACTCGTGGCGCATATGGCGCAAGCTCCGCGTCGCGGCACACCATTTGAGAACCTATGTCACAAAGAGAACCACTCGAACGGAAAGTTTAATAGCCGAATACCAGCGGTGACATTCGGGGCCACTGCCACTGTTTGACGCTCTCTACTTGTATGAGACAACCAATGGCGCATGCGTACAGCAGGGGTTGAAGCGTTTTTGAAAAGCTCATAAGAAGACAAATATTTGGCTGTCACAAATAAGTGAAGTGTTTCGGCGCCTTGCTGCCTTGCCCCATATGGGGCACAAGATTGGTTTCTTCCCTCTGTCGCACAATTTTCCCAAAATACAAGCCACCCAGGCAAGAGAAAATAGCGAACAAAACAAATATAAAGAAAGCAGTCTTCTGGGATTTGGCACCGTGTATATGTGGTGCCAAATCCCAGAAGACTGTTTTCTTCATAGTCACCGCCGTGAAAGCCTCAAATCTTACAAAACAAATATAATTTAAAGGATTATTAATTATTATGATTTAATGTGTTGATTGTCACTCCTTTTGATATGGTTCAGTATTTTCTCTGGGCCACTACTGAGTCAGTAAGATTCAAGAAGCGGGGAATTTTCTCCATTCAAATATTTGACTGCCATCAGCGACCAGATTTCTCGATCCTTTCGTACACGATTTACCATCGAAAAGCCTGGACATAGGGAGGGTAGACGGACACAGTACCTGACCTGCATGAGATGGCTAAGTGCAATTCTGGCCCTACTGGGAATCGAAACCCAACTTTCCAGTCCATACTGTGTCATTCTGCCGACTGAACCAACAAAGCTGCCAACAAAAAGCTGTTAAATAAATACAGATCGAAATATTGAAGAGATCAAATACACAATCCAATGGGTACAGAATTCTTTCACCAGGAATTAAGCGGTTGAAGCCTAAAGCTCCACATACGCCGAAGTCAATAATTCGTATAACTAACCACCATTCTAATTTTGCGCCTTCATAGAACGGTAAATATGCGAACGAGAACTTTACTTTTGGCTTTTGCCTTACCATTAGTACTATGATAAAAATATATAACGTATAACCCGAAGGTCAATTTTTGTATTGCTGCTAACTTCTCAATATCTTGAGCCTGCAAACACGTGTTAACTTTTTATTAATTTAATTCTGTGAAATTATCCTGCAAGCCAGAGTGAGAAGTTTCGAGGGCCACAAACTGCCAACTGTTTCAGGTATAGACAAGGATCCTGTTTCACACAAGAACCGTAATATTGTTACATATAGCGAGGATGATAGCTTCTGTGAAATAAACTGGACAATCGTCCTGGAGAAACTATTCTTAAAGAAAAGAAAGCTTTTATAATGATGTAATTACGGGAAGAACCAGTATTATCTTCAGTTCAAGCAGATCTGTCAGTATAACATGCGCTACAATACCGATGAACAACGCGACATGGCAGTTGTGGTGTTCATACAAACAGTCCTGTGGCCAAGCTTGTAATGAGTACGCTTATGTAAATTCTTGTAATACGTCAAGTACATTAAGAAGCATGTCTGTTCATCTATTCACATGCTGCTAATTCAACTGCACGGGTTCTAATATATGATAGAGATAACATGATTGTAATGAATGGTGATCAGATACGGATTTGGCAGGAAACGATGGTGACGAAACATAGCATTCATCTGCAGATACTGAGGAAGTGCACGAACTATCTGCGTCAAGACAGATAACAATCGCCCAGATTCGAACCAGGTGCATATACACGCAGAATGTAAGTCTATGGTGTTACCGTTATACATTTTAGGCTCATGTCTCCTAACTACTTCACGGATGTGTGTGTAGGCCAACAGCAAATATCGCGTGTGGAGCAAGACAAACCTACGGCTACGAGTATTCCTTGAAATATTTTTTCGGTATAAGAAACATCTAACAAAAAAAAATTATCCTGTAAAAAATGTAATGTATTTACTATTCATTAAGGCTACCAATATTGGATTTCTATCCCCAAAAACTGAATATCAACATGAATAAGAAATACGTTTGCAAAGAAGGTAATAGAAAATTCTTTGGAAGCTCCTAACTATAGCGCGCTTTCTATAGTTACGAATACGAGGCTAACCACTCAATCTACATCTGCGAATTTTATCAAGACAAATGTTTCTGTGTCTATTTTATTGCGCTCTCTCAACTTCACACTTAGGCCTATACAGCGTTTAATTTGAGGATCGCTGTGAACGTGCAGATGTGGGTGCACTCTGCGTAATGTTCTCTTGGCATTTGTCTGGAGGGACTGATGAAAGCTACAAAGTAATGAAGAGCCATTTCAGGGGCTTTCTGAATACTAAGAAGTGAAGGTCACTCAACCTCGACATTCAGCGAGTGAAAAAATTGCAAAGAAAGCGCGGGCGTAGCGTTTAGGCCAAAGTACGAAGTCTTCCCTGCCAACGCAAGACCCACACAAGAGTTCAAGGTAGGAGTTACCGGATGTCCGTGGCAAGTTCTTACGCACAGTCTGTATAACGCAGTCGATGTCGAGTTTTGAGGTTTAACCCCCTCTTCTTGGGATGGTTCTGATGAGAGGAATCTGGAAAATAAACAAGAAGTTCTGGGAAGAACTAACACCTCACTTTCCTTTCACTACATACTGAATATATGATACGACACGGACCGCATAGAAAATACCGCATCCAACACTTCTTCTATTGTTGCGTGCGTATTCGTTGCAGCGGGAACGTATGTACAAAGCCGTTGCCTAGCAACGATAGGGGGAACAAAGACACACAGCAAGGGGATCACATAAGCCTACTTTCATTTTTTTCATAATAAAGAAAACGGGCTAAAAATAGAAGCGGAATACTTTATGGGTAAGCATATAAAGTAAAAAGTAAGTAAAGCTATCCGTGTAACAGGCCATGAAGGCCCATAGGGACGTGAGACGCTGAGGGTCCCACATTATCTAGACCAGTCGTGTCAAACATGCGGCCCCCATAGCCACAAAGTGCGGCCCCTCAACTTTTAGAGCTAATTGATATTAAAATCAATATTAAAATTTCAGTAGAAATATTTTTTGTGAAGACAATTTTTCAACAGACCAGAAGGCAAGAAGTCTCACGCAGACATAAATTAGGAGGCTGCAGGAAATTCAATGTTTTGCTATTTCTAACACAATTTCTTGTGTAATCTCTCTATGATAATTGTCAAAAATGGCATTCTCTTGCTTTTCAAAACTGTAAGATACGTCACTTTAGGTAATTAAATTGAACTTATTCCTAAATAATAAATAGAATTAAATTTCCTTGTATCAAAATATAATGTATATTCCTATTTTGAAGTGCGGCCCTGGACTATTATTTATAGGACTTAGGTGGCCCTCTGTACAAGTTGAGTTTGACATGCCTGATCTAGACAATCGGCTCAAAGATGGCGGTAAGTTTGTCAGCCTTACGCGCCGGCCGCGCTTCATTCCCCAGGAAAATTATTTAATTAATTCCTGGTACTCATTTCTGTTAGAGGCTGAGTCAACCCCAGGGCCATAGTGCTGCCGGAAGGATTAGGTCAATTGAAAAAAAATCCCATAACCTCATCGGTATTTGAACCCGCGACCTATACTTTGATAAAAGACTCGTAATTAGAAGAGGCAATCGTATTGATTAAATAAATGCAAACTGACGGTGACACATGGATATGGTGTTGCAGAGACAGATGAATACAAGCGGCAGAAAGCAGACACAGACCGAAACACCGACTGGTGTACTCCTATGTGAGAAACGTACGGTATGATCAGCCGACTGGCGAGGAAGAGAACGCAGAGTTTCAGGGTCGCTAGCTGGAGCAGTGCTACAAACCTTGGGAGACTCATATGTGTGACACAATAATCATTTCATAGCCCTTCTGTCTCTTCGAAGTTAATGTCACACAAGACAATTCATTCTTATAGTGTAAATAGACAAGTTTTTCCATTCTGTACTCGCAGGCCTACTGTCCTCATTCAATGTCAGACAGGCTACCCACCGTTTCATAGTTGAGCAAGGCTGGGAAGTAGTGACCCAAGTTATTTCAGAAGAAAATTTTGTAGACGCTTCTTCCTTTCCAGCAGATGAATTCCTCTGAATCGACAATGATAGGGTCTGTGTATTTCAACTTTGAAGAATTAATAATATGCAGTAAGGGAATAGGAACGTAAATATTTATGAAGTATTAATATTGTCTAAATGGCGATAAAGATTGTGTAAAACAAACAACGTCTCACATATAACTGGTGTAGTTCACAGACACTTCACAAAAAGAAATGTTCAGGAATACATATTTGAAATTATGCGGAACGTTATTTAAACTGAAGCGGCAGTGTAACAAGTTCATGGTGTGACAAGAGATGAAATAAACAGGTCATACAAGTAGCAAAAATGGGAACTTAAACAACCCTTAGCTGCTTACACATCAGATATTGAAATACTGAGAAATTTAAGGCCGATATAGCTGAAGGTACTAGATATAGCAGGAGGCAGGGAGCCAATGTCGACAGAGTGGAGTGACGACAGGTGGGCGGGTACAGCACGGAATTATAAAGCCACAGGACGGTGAGTAGGCGGAAGGCCTAGGAGTCACTGGGAAGATGGGTTTGAAGCCTCTACAGTCGCTAAGTTGCCTAATGTAAGAAGACAAGAATAATAAATAACGCCCAACATATCAGCATTACATTTCCGTCTAGGGTTGCGCACACCAGGACTGAAAGTTTCATCTGCGTGTCAGGAGCTCGTCCCGAAATCGAGAGGTTGAAAGTTCGGCTGCCACGAAATATAGCGCCAAGCGTTGCGACCATCATATGTGTACGAGGAATGCGTATAGGATATCGGTGGGAAAGCCGGAAGGAAAGAGACCACAGTGACGACCAAGGCGTAGGTGGGTGGACAATATTAGAATGGATCTTAGAGAGATAGGATGGGATGGTATGGATTGGACTGATCTGGCTCAGGATAGGGACCAGTGGAGGACTCTTGTGAACACGGTAATGAAACTTCGGGGTCCATAAAAATGCTGGGAAATTCTTGAGTAGCTGCAGAATTGGCGGCTCCTCAAGAAGGGCTCAGCTCCATGAGTAAGTAAGTAATTCAGTAAAGAGACTGGCTACCAACTGAACGTTGAAGTTCCGAAAGAGAAGTCCGCCTCCCGCATTTGGGCCCGACAGTTCCTGTCTAGCGACTACCGCAGGCTCTTTACCCGCAGGCAAAGCGGACTATCACAGTCATTTGCCAGGAAGGCCTGAGGACAACTACGACAACTCTTGATAGGATATACGGGCTGTAAGTCAGTACAGCAAAATGGATATCATGCGTGGAAAAATGAGTCCTCGGTAATTTCACATGATGCCACTTGTTAATTCAGGGGTAAGCAAGAATAAAGTACTTATTTGCAAAGAAGTAGTTTCAAACGAACCACTGCTGTAGAAATGCTGGGGTTGTTAGCTCAGACGATCCACAGGTAACTCTGATAGGTTCGTGACCCACATTTTGGAAACATTCGTCTAACGGAACATTGTATGATGACAGGATCACTGAGGAATGTGGTGCTTGCACATGGAATACCAATCTAATGTTCACCACAAACATCAGTACCTGCAATAAGTTGACCTAATTATGAATTACTGGTTATTCCAGCCGACAAAGAGTTTCCCACAGCTTTTAGTTTGCGAAACTCTTTTGGCCTCAACAGCAACAACAATCACCACCAGAACCGCTACTTGGCGTTGTCCCAATTTTAGTGTTGGTAGGCATATAGCGTAAATGGTTAAAGCACTATGCTACAAACCGGAAGGTCGCGAGTTTCAATCCCGATGAGGTCACTGGATTTTTCAATTGACCTAACCTTTCCAGTCACACTGTGGCCCTGGGGTCAACTCAGCCGCTAACAGAAATTAGTACCAGGAATCTTCCTGGGTTATTGAATGTACATAGGGTAAGCAGGTAGAAATGCACACAGCTGAGCCGTTAATACCTGATCCCAGCCCTTTTGTGGTTGAAATTGCTATTGAAAAATTGAAAAGGTATAAATAGCCAGGTAGTGATCAAATTNATAGAAGTGACAAGAAGACGAGGAAGAAGACGTAAGAAGATGCTGGATGACCTTGGGGACAGAAGAGGATACTGTCATTTGAAGGAGAAAGCTCTAGATCGCATTAAGTGGAGGAATTGTTTTGGAAGAGACTGTGGACCTGTCGTCTTGACAGATTACTGATGATGATGATGATCACTGCTATCAACTTCATACAAAATTTTATTCAATATTCTTCTCTCAAGGTTAAGTCCATACATAGATGAAATTATTGGGGATTATCAGTGTGGGTTTCAATGTAACAGATCAACTACAGGGTTGAAGTGATAGAAGTTTGGAGAAAACTGCATAATGAGGAGCTTCATAACTTGTACTACTATCCAAGTATAATTAGAATGATCAAGTCAAAGCGGATGAAATGGACAGGGCGTGTAGCATGAATGGAGGAGAATAAGAATGCATATAGGATATTGGTGGGAAATCCAGAAGGAAAGCGACCGCTAGGAAGACCAAGACGTAGGTGGGTGGACAGTATTAAAATCGATCTTAGAGAAATAGGATGGAATGGTAGGGATTGGATTGGTCTGGCTCAGGATACAGACCAGTGGAGGGCTCTTGTGAACACGGTAATGAACCTTTGGGTTCCATAAAATACTGGGAAATTCTCCAGTAGCTGCAGATTTGGCTTCTCCTTAAGAAGGGCTCAGCTCCGTATATAAGTAAGTAAATATTCCTGGGTGGTAAACGGCGGACGGCACGTAAGGCTGACAACCTCGCCGCCATCTGTGAGCCGATTGTCTAAAAAATGTGGGATCCTCGACGTCTCGCAACTCTATGGGCCTCCACGGCCTGTTGCAGGGATAGCTTTACCTTAGGAATATAGAAATGTCTCTCTTATATTGAGCTGCTTGATAGTTATGTGGAATTACCCGTACTTTCATAAGTACAGAAATGTGCGACAATGTGCACGGCTACTGTACCCGAATTAGCCTGTCTTCTACTGGGGAGTCGAGGGGCTGGGGAACTCTTACAGAAAATAGCAGCGAAATATAGAAATACTGAGGTGTAGTACAAGTTTAAGATTTTGGAATTTTGGGGTTTCGCTCTATGAGAACGAATGACATGGGCAGTCGGCGAGTAGATATTTAACACTAGTAAATGTACACACTGCCTTCGCTCGCTCGGATGCCAGGATCTTGGGTTCCAATACCACTCAGGGCATGGATGTTGTGGCCTTGTAGAGGCCTTGCGACGAGCTGATCACCCGCCCAAGGAGTCCTACCGTATGTGTAAGATCTAGAAAAACCGAAGTGAACGGAGAAGTTCATTGAGGTAGGCCTAGGCCCACTGGGGCTGTAGTGCCAAGGGGGG
>NW_019733845.1:412952-499536 GCF_002891405.2 Cryptotermes secundus | reverse complement strand
TATGTATTTTGTAATCAACAAGTGTGCAACGCCGGTCAAAGTTTGACACTTCTCTGGCCATTATCTCCGTAACCGTTCAACTTTGGACATAGGTGTTTTGGGTTATATCAGCATACTTTAACATAAGGAACACCATCCCGAAGTTTGGTCCATTCCTCCTGGGACACCCTGTATATATATATATATATATACACACACACAGGCTGTTTAAAAAGTGATAATACACGAGTAATGTATACTGAAAAATGTGACTTCCAATTTTGTGAACGTTAACCTGAATACCCTGTCCAACTCGATAACTAAACGAAATCACCTCTTCTAACATCAGCTCAGGCGACGTAGTGAGCTCTATTTCAATCCTGCTTCCATCCCTAAATACTTCAGCAGTCCTACTGTGGACAAGGACTCGTATAACAGAAAAATATGCCTAAAGGTTAGCATAAGAGCACTTAACACTTAAGCAAGCATTTCCGTTTGCCTAGAACAGTATAACTTTCGATCCCTGTGTCAAGATAGTAAAGGGATCATCAACCACCACCGGCGTCGTGGGTTCCAATGCCGTATCAGTCTGCATGTTTCTGTGATATGACTTCATAAGGACCTGGGATCGTGTCCTCCATGCACGGAGTCCTTGCACCTGTAGGATGTACAAACAACAGTATAGGAGACGAATCACTGATTTCAGATTTGTATCTTCTTTACATGACTTGCATTAACTGAAATGATAATGGGGTTGTATCTGTTAGTTTTCATATGGCACCTCCGAAACCAACACACGGATTGTTCAGCTGAACTCCTGTGCTGTATGAGACTCACGGTGCTGATCCTGCTTATCAAAACCGGTTCATCGTACAGAAAGTTAGAGGCTAATATAAATATGGCCTAGAGGCCTTCAATTAACTACCCCCGTCGAACACATGCCTTGAGAACCCAAAAGTTGTTCAGCTAGTCAATACATACGTGTATATTCCCAGAATTTTGCGGAGCCCGAAGGTTCCTTACCGTGTTCACAAGAGCCCGGCAATGGTCTCTGTCCTTCAGATGGTTCCAGTCTAATATTTCCCGTTCTACTTCCTTAAGATCCATTTTAATATAATCCCCACTCCACACCCAGGTGATATCGTTCCTTCAGGCTTTCCTTACTTCCTGCACGTGCCTGCCCTTTTGGCACATTTACATTCCACATTTCAAATACTACAAACATTTTTTGTTCCTTGCGTCATTCCAAAGTATCTTGCAAGCCCGAAGCCATGGATAGCATTATGTACCGTTGGGATTTTTGTTTATGGTGAGGCCTTGTTGGTCCCTCGGCAAACCCCAAGCAGTAGGACCACCCACTGCCGGCTATCCACTGCTACTTATTCAACATATTTGCAATTGCCGTCCATACTCGGAGGCTATTTCCTTCATCCGCCACCTGAAGAGGCGCCATGCCGTGTGACAAGGGGCCCACTTAACTTGGGATTGTCACGAAGGTTTATAACTTATTTGAACATGGCATGTATAAGGTATGCTTAAAGGAATATAACGGTATGATGTATGACTTTGTAATGTGATGAACTTTACAATGTCAGATTTATTCCTATGATACATAGCGTGAAGGCTAACGAGGCGTACATAGCCACAGAGAACTCACTTGGAAAACATTAAAGTACCCAACACATTCGTACTCGTATCAATAAGATTAATAGGATGCTGCATCTCCTGTAACAAGTAACTCTAATGATTTCCACATACTTTTTTTTCCTTGGCACTACAGCCCCAGTGGGCCTAGGCCTACCTCCATGAACTTCTCCGTTCACTTCGGTTTTTCTAGATCATACACATTTGGTAGGACTCCTTGGGCGGGTGATCAGCTCGTCGCAAGGCCTCTACCTGTACACAAACATCCATGCCGTGAGTGGGATTCGAACCCACGACCCCGGCTTCCGAGCGAGCGAAGACAGTATATGCCTTAGACCGCTCGGCTACCGTGACCGGCCTTCTACATATTTAACTGCGTATAAATTCAGAAGTCCAGAACTCGCTCGCTCTGTCGTTGCCGATGCGTTTGTTTCTGAGTACTGTTGTTCTGGAGGTAAGGAGCAATGGGCTGTTAAGCATCAGAGCGCGGACGTTCCTTTACTTTCGCAACGCGTTCGCTCTCGATTTGCTTTCTTAAAAAGGAACAAAAGTAACTTAAAAAACAGGTCCACAGGTGCGCAGTGGAGTGTAATGAAGAAGCTAATTTCCATTGCTGGATCTGTCATTGCCTCACGAGAGGCCAAGTGCTGCAAGGTCAGAAATAACGAGTTGGAAGCGCCCTTGATTAAGACCAAATCGAAATTAAGTTCATCGAATATTGTGATGTGCTGTAGTGCTTAACACTGCCACGTTACAATCGGAAGCTTCCCGGTTCAAATTGTGGCGTTGGTACATTTATACAATTACTGAGTTCTTTGACATTATCCGTAGTCCTGTTTTCTATTTAAACGCAAGTTTCAGACACTGAATTCTGTCTCCGTCTTCAGGTGAAAGCCTATTGGTCTGGAGCCAGTCGATAGAGCTAGTCCCTATCTCCGGACATCAGCACCAAAACAAGATAAGATATTGTTATATTTTAGCGTCCTGTTCATTGCATGAACTAGTTTGGCGTGGATTGAGTAAGCACCTGAAGATGGCATTTTTATGCCGAAACATGTAGTGCGAGTGAGAGAAGGAGATAGATGAGTGTATGCACTGCAAGACGGTTTAAATAAATCATGAAGATAAGATAGGATTAATTTATATATCGTATCTTGTGTTGATGCTGGTGTCTCCGTCTTCTGGCGAAAGCCTATTTGGTTGGGCCCAGTCGATAGAGCTAGTCCCTATATCCGGATACCAGCACTAACACAAAATGGGACTGGTTCGTATAGCCCAGGCATGTCCAACTTCAAACAGGTTGTGATCGACTTTTTAGTGTCAAAACTGCCAGTGATCTACCACCCCCTCCTATCGTCGTACCTCGCTTTAAGTAAAAATAACACGACACATGATGTTTGTTGTAAAAGCAACATACGTACATTGAAAGTACAGAAAAACAGGAATAACAAACGCGTATCTTCCCTTCAGAATCTGAATATAATCCTATTATATTACAAGTGAATTTACATGCTTTTCACGTATAATTTCCTTATAGGCCTATGAGATCGACCAAAAATCGTCCCGCGATCGACGCGTTGAACATGCCTGATATGGCCTATCCTGTTGTAGGTTCTTCGGCAGAAGACATAAAGACAAAAGTATTCTGAACAGAACGGTATAAGTATGATTCCCGGTAGAGGAAGGTCCTCTCCTGTCCGCAGGGTCCAAACCGGCTTCGGGGCCCACATAACCTTCACTCCAACGGGTATCAGGGTGTATGTTATCAGTGGCAATGCGACCGGGGCGTGAAGCTGACCATTCACCTCTAGTGCCAAGGTAAATTAGAGTGGAGCTATACCTCCACTCTCCCTTCCGTCTTCATGGGATAGTGCTTAATCAATTAAACAGAGACAACCTAACCTTAACCAACCTTCGGTGATATACTGAATTACATATTTCAGTGTGCCGCCACATGGGATGAAAAACACTGGCCTGGGAGCCCGTCGCGAGCTTGGATGATGGTCAGGCCAAGAATTCCATTCCTGAGCACCACAGCTGCCCATTAGCGGTAACGATGCCTATTAAGGAAATACGAAGGTAAGTTTCACATGAAAAATGTAGAGAACACTTTAAGATGTCACCACAGCGTGGAAGCAGCGGTACATGTGACCAAGTAGAAGCAGTAATGAATTTCCTTCTACTCTTCGACCTACCTGCAGGCTATGAAATAACCTCGTCCAGTGCCTCTCCGCAAGTACCAACATAACGGGATGTTTTTACGGTATATCAAAGATTCAAAATGTTATAAACTAGGACTAGAATATCCGTTTCACGTGTTTCGTTCAAAACAGCTATTCGAAATATAAAATACAGGTCAGTAAACCCTGTAGCCTTTCATGATGTGTCACAGCTATGGTTGAATTATCACATCCATTCATTCTCCACTACAAATGCGTCTGATTGACGAACATGAGCTATACTAACAATAAATATTTATACATGTGCATGCATATAGTAACTGTACATGAAATGTGTCGAGTTGGTTCCATACTGTATTAGGCATACTCTCTTTTAGAAACTTGCTAACTGCGTGGCATGTGTATATTACTGCTGATTTCTTAAGCTGAATACAGATGTTCTTTGGCAGTAACATCTGATCACAATGATAGACAACAAAATTAAAATTAGACAAGCATGTAAAACACTACATTTACAAATATATACTTTTGGTGACACACCTGTTACATTTCTGTTGCATCATAATTATCTATGTTGCAGAAACTTCATTGAAAAGTTGATAGGTATTCAACAGGCAAGAAATTCCGTACCCTTACGGAAGCCTAAGGCTCATTACCATGTTCAAAAGCATTAGCCCTGTCCTGATCCAGATGAATGAACTACCAACCTTCACACCTTATTTCACAAAAATAAATTTTAACGCCTTATTACCTTGAAACATTAGCAGCTGCTGCACATCTAGCAGAGGGACAATTTTTAGATGAGGAACAAACACTGAACAATGTAAAGTCTCTGATATACCGAGCAGGAAATCTGTGACCAACAGTTTCCAGAACAGAAGGGCAGAATTTCAAGCCAAAGTAAACTTCAGTAAGAAAGAGAGCATCAAGGCGATGTCTCCTAGTACGTAAAGTATGCAATTTTAGCTCCCCCACAGCAAGAGAATAACTGTAATGGACTTCAGGATAGAAACGATTAAAGCAGAGGACCGCAAACCTCTGCTGGGTACGTTCCAGCTGTTGGCATCAGTTCAAGTAATCGAATTCCAGACAACGGACGCATATTCAAGCTTACATCTAACCAATGCAGTGTACCATCTGAGCATACAGTCTAGAGATGAGAAATTAAAAGTAATGTTACTAACTAGACACAAGGCCGCGCCATGGCTCAAGCGGTTAGTTGTTGGCTTCCCACCGCGGCGGCCCGGGTTCGATCCCGGGTCTGGTTAAGTGGGATTTGTGGTGGACAAAGTGGCGCTGGGACAGGTTTTCTCCGAGTACTTCGCTTTCCCCTGCCAATCTTCATTCCACCAATTGCTCCAAAATCACCCTCACCTATCATCTGGGGTTGGTGCAATAGGCCAGAAGTGGCCGCAGTACAAGGGACTTAGTCCCACCCCACTAGCAATAAAAAAAACTAGACCCAACAGTTTAACACAGTGAGAGAAAATGTAATTGACCTGGTCATGGAAATGTAGTTAGCATCAATAAACGCTCCGAGGTTTTTATAGTGTCGGTCAGGGCTATGGACGATTGACAAAGTTTACAATAGTAGATCAGTACGTTGGTTTTCCTGGAGAAAGATATAACTTCAGTTTTACTGAAGTTGAGTTTCATACAGTTAGCAATGCACCAACCTTGTACAGAGTTAATATCAGACTGACGTAGACAGCATAGCATATTACGAAAGAAACCATTGAGAAGAACGTTCCTGGCTCCGAGTACGTCAACGTCCCTGCAAACAACATTAGCAGCTGTGCACATCTAGCAGAGGGACAGTTTTACAGGAGGAGCAAACATTGAACAATACAAAGTCTCTGAGAGGCGACGACCTGCTTGATTTAACTCGGTGAATTGTTTAAATCACGAAGTTTCTGGGCTGGTAACATCTTAAATTATCTAAAAGAACTAAAAACTCCATGGTTTTAGTCCACAAGCGAACTATACCGACCAAGCGACCGAGGCTTGTCGGCGAAGTTAGTGCCAATTTTAGCGGAGAGACTGTGTCGCGTGGGCAGCGCAACGAATCCCCACGGCCGTTAATTCCGGTTTTCTAGACCGGAACCGCTATTTCCTTGAAATAGCTCCCCAATTATCCTCATGAGGCTGAGTGGACCCCGTTCCAGACCCACTACTTCTCAAAATCCTGGTAGCGCCTGGAATAGAACCCGGTACCTCTGGATCTGTAGCCAGGAAATCTGACCACTAGACCACAGATTACCTACTTACTTAATCCCTCTTAAATCTGAATATTTTCTTGAGCACATTTTAGCCACTTCTGCCGTACGTTCCTGCCTCAGCATAAAGAGGCCATACATCATTTTGTACTTCAGCACCCAGCTGCACTAGTACTGATGCCTTTCGTAAATACGTGCAACTATCGTCTTATAGCGACACTTATTTTCGGCCTCGTTCGGCCATCATCAGGCGTATACAGTCTTGCTAAACCTGCTGCACTGTCGTCTTAGTACGCCGCGTGTGAACTCGTTATTAGCTTACTCTCCTGGTAGGCCTATGCGACCTCCATTCTCCTCCCCCATCAACTCTGAATGCCTAAACCATTCTTTATGTATATCATGACAGAGCTCATCTCAACGGCATACTTCATAACGCCTTTCCATCAGTGTTTCTGTGTGTGTATCCTTCCTATCGTTGGTAGCTAATCAATCGACGATTTCTCCGCGGCAACGAAGAATTGTTGCAAGCGTCGTTTTATGTGCGGTTCGTATTGTATCAAAGGAGTGTAGGCCATCAGTTCTTCCCAGAACTTCTTGTTTTTAATTTTAAATCCTCTAACATCTATAAAATGTCGTTAAATTGCTGACTCAGTCGCGGATTATACAGAATATAAATGTGTAAACACAGAGAACAGACCGATACAGCACGAGCCGATATCCAAACATCAGTGAAACAAACACTCACACTTGACAACTAGATGCAGCACGGCTGAATTAGCAAGTTTATGAACTTCAAAGATTTTAAAATTAAAAAGAGTAGTTCTGGAAAGAGAGCGACACGTCTAACAATTCTTCTGTTGTTGTGTGTGCATTCGTTGTAATATTTTTACCGAGCCGTTGTCTAGCAAAGATGAGCAGGCTTTTTCCCATCCGTTGCCTAGCAAAGATAAGCAGGCTTTTACCTAGCCGTTGCCTAGCAAAGATAAGCAGGCTTTTACCTAGCCGTTGCCTAGCAAAGATAAGCAGGCTTTTACCGAGCCACTGCCTAGCAATGACAGGAGATACACATATAGATACAGACTGAGGGGAGGTGAGCCTTGGCCTCCTCTACAACCAGTCTCCACAACCACTGCGTGTGCAAACCTGGAGGACCAGGGTATCTCTCTTAGTCTGGACTCTACCCTTTGATCTTTCCGGCATGGATAACCCTACCGGTAGTTAAACTACCGCCGGCATAGGTCTCCAGGTCAGAGTCACGCACGCCCCACCACCACAAGGGGGATACACCATCGGGGGGTATTTACGCAGTATTAGCGTTTCATTAACATTCTTTTGTTTATGGCCGTGGTTCCGTCACAATGACGCATAAGTACACGACATGAAGACTTGTCCTGCAATCTGCAACCTTGTACAGCAACCATGGCTTCAACAACTTCGTCAATATATGTCATAGAATACATATGTATATACCTTATTAACCTTATATATATATAACGTTTCAATAAAGCTTCAATTTTAATGTAGAAATTACTTTTATTCCAATACAAATCCGAATTTAATAACGTTTTCAGCGTTAATCCTGCGAACCAAGCTTCCCAATTCATTTTTCAACGAACTCTTGCGGTCATAGTCTATAAGCAAGATCTCCTCTGACGAGAAGATGGGTTTGTCTGTTATGAATATTGCCCGGCCCTTAGTCAAGTGAACGTTACGCACATATACGTATCATGTTACAGGAAATTATCCCTTTTGCACTGTACACAAGTCCTCTGTCAGTCCAGGATTTACAAAGCTGATCATGCCTATCTTACGTAGTCTACACTTGTCCTGCCTGTAACACCTCGGCACGGACCGCGTAGAAAATGCTGCCCATATTTTTTGTAGTTCGACTTTTGTCGCGGGTACATGTTTGTTTGCGAAGCCGTTACTCAGTAACGGTTGCCGTATACTTCTTTATTCCGCGGTCGTCGCCTACAAGGGATCTATATGGTACACTATGTAGGGCCTATGAAACTTGTGACGTTCGAATAGCAGAAGAGTTGAAAATAAGCCAACCAGCTAAGGTTACGAGCTCAAATAAACTGTCAAAGTGCGGCATTTGAACCCAACCAACGTACCATACTACACAGAATGTAAATGAAAGGTGCGAACACACTTTGGGCAAGAGTTCCACATACTAAAAAAACGAAAAATATCCACATCAACATGTGTCCGGAAACGTTTAGTTTGCGACTTACAGTTAAAAGAATATTGTCGTGACCTATTAGCCGTACTCTGCGGGGTGTTCTCAATAATACCTATCACGACGGATGGATGGGTAGACGAGGACCCACTGCGTGGTTTCCACGATCGTCAATTTGAATACACTGGAATGTATCCTGCGGGGACACTTAAACACCATTCCTTTTGTATGCAGCTCCTCTTGACAAGGAAGAGACACTTCACCATCTTACTGTAGATGCCTGTGAGACTACCTCGGCATCCCTGAATGGATGCGGCGGTCCATGATGAGACGAGTCTAGGCGAGCGCTTAATCTCATGGAGGACATTTTGAGCACTTAATATAAACTCACAATTTCAGCTATAGCTCACAAATTAAATGTTTCCGGATACATGTTGATATAGACATTTTTTGTATGTTATGGTATGTCGAAATGGTGCCCAAAGTTTGTCAGCACCTTGTAGTTACATCTTGTATATGAAACATTATAACGTGATGAATACAAATGCTGTATCTTAAATGTTATGTTTTATTGTAAATTATATACCTATAAATTGTGAGTGATACTGATGTACGCAAGCAGAGGGTTTAACTATGTAAGATTTGAGGCTTTCACGGCGGTGACTATGAAGAAAGCAGTCTTCTGGGATTTGGCACCGTGTATCTGCGGTGTTAACCGACGTTTCGGAGGAACGTATCGCCTCCATCTTCAGGGTAGAAGGAAATAAATATAAGAAATCCGCAAGCGAAGAGACCGTGAGAACCGGCCGGATTAGTGCTGGGGAGATTAGAAGGGAAAGCTGAAGTGCGTGCTGGGTGTACCAGGGCGTATATTCACATTTCCCGCGTTCAACTTGTATGTATGTTTTTGTGTATATAAGCAAATATGCGTTGGAAAAAAAGGTTTTCCTGCATCTGGACTGACCTCTGAATATACAATATTATTCTTGATTTGTATGAATACACAACGAAAGTTGTGATCATTTCTGATTTACTTGAAATTTAAATCGAAGTTTAATGTTCTCAAAACCGGCTTGTACAAAAAATAGCTAAAAGAATAATATTAAATATAACATAAAGAATAGATCTCATTACTATGTGCAATTCTTATTTGAGGAAATTTTCTTAGGGTAGTGTCCAATGTCGGTCTTCTGTATTATCGGTGCTGACTCGTAGATTTCTACTACAGACTGCATGTAATTCATGCTCATCTTCTCCTTTCCAACTTATCTCAAGCATAGAAGAAAGTAAAGATCAGCTCCGTAACTACAAAATTTTCAAGGATGAACTTGCATGCGAAACTAGTCAGTCAGTTACACGAAACAACTGGTATGATGACTGTTATCTTAATTTTCACGGTTTTGAGAAATAGCTAGATGGTAATACTTTTTGAATTTCGTAATATCAGACATCTGGTTTGTAATTCTAATGACCTGTAAACATAAATTCTGGGGGGGGGGGTTCCAGAAACTCGGCGTATTACGAACTCACTGTTTAATGACAATCGCAAAGGGAAGCGCCAGGAAATGCGTCACGTGTGCAAACTGTGGTGCTAACAATGCTGCGGTGTCACTATTTACATTATCATTACCAACTGCTCGATAATTGTGGTGCTCCGTCTTTCAGAATCAAGGAGCACCACTGTTTACGTTTCAATATGCCAACGAGCCGCATGCACTTCGCAGTTTGGCGCCGATATCAGTTTTGCATGCGTCAGAATCACCAGTTGCTGGCATCTGTTTGGCCTACGAACCGCACAGAACGAAAGACGACTCTTTTATCCTGCCTCGTAATTAATTAAATATGACGTGCCTAGTTCTCATGGACGGGATTATAAGATAAACCTACTTTATCCGTCATAATCTGACAAATGAGATTTTTGTTGAGTCTGCAAACTTCATTCGTTTCGATGTGAATTTAACGCAGATATGAATATACTGTTCCTACCCTCATGTGGTGGGAGCCAGGTTAGCGCAGTCGGTATAGCGACTGGCTACGAGCTGGACGACCGAGAGGTCGGAGTTCGAGTCTCTGTACGGCCTAGAATTTTCTCTTCTCCACAGCGTCCAGGCCGGCTCTGAGGTCCACCCAACCTCCTACCCAGTGGGCTCTTTCCTCGGGGTTAAGGCGGCCGGGCCGTGAAGCTGACCACTCACCTCTAACCAGTGGAGGTCATCCAATATCCAACGTCAAGAAGACGCGGATGTATACAACCACTCCCTCATACGTCTCCATGGCGCAGTGCTTAATTAGGTAGGCACAGGGAAGACTTTACTATTTTTTCCTCATACGATGAATGGCGGGAAGGAGTGCGTGCCTTTATCACTTGGAGAGTTATGTTAGCAGGGATATAAGCTGGCAGAATCACCCATGCTGGATAGGACGAAGGGCGGCAGTCACGAGAAATTGTGCGTTGATTCCCGCGTCTGAGGTCTCGCGTAAGACAAACACACCTTGCAAAACAGTGTGTATTAAGAAACTCGACGATGGATGCCGGAAGGGTAACTTCGGACACTATTAACAAAAGAATGATTTGCGAGAACTAAAAATAAAATAATAAAAAAAAAGATGGAAGCAAACGGCAAAGAACTGAGAACAACAGGTATCTGTCGTACAGCTGGTCACTGTTCTTACAGGAGCGTACGGCCAGTAATAAAATAAGCAAGCAAACAGTAACTCTGAAGCCTCAGAACACAACTACAGGTACTACATAGCGTCTGCAATTATTTTTCGTTTTATTTCATTAATTATTAACCGCATTGCAAAATATTTAAACAAAAACTCTATGTTACTGAGATGCAAATTTCAAGCCATCTCCAAAGTCCTCTGTATGATTAGCCATTTTAGAAAATGTATAAATTCGTTTGGACGCCATGCGAAGTACGAGCAGAACTGTAGTCCTAAATAAAAGTGCCAGGGTGGTCTGCGTGCTGTTCCAAGTTGAAAGCAACCGCACTCGCGCCGTTAGAGTTTCTTAACGACGGCTTGGCAGTTTCAAACGCAGATTTGAGCGAACAAACCATATACACGTATTTAATAAGCTGACGCTTCCATCTAAGAAGTCGGAGATTAAACATGCTGTAAGAATGTTGTGCTTCCCACCAGCATCTTTAAAATAAGTGCCTGGGGAGGTGCTCCGGTGCTCAGAAAACAATAGTGCGCTGCCCTCGCTTGACTACAGCCCTGGGTAGGAGTTCAAAAGAACTGAACCAATATAAACCAGAATTACATTTGCCGAACAACTTTTCATGTACATCCCCTCAATTACAAATTCACAGACATCTGTCAAGCAGTTTCGAAGATGAATGGGCACCATTTTCCTTACATACAGTAAGTATATCGTCTATATTTGCGCACTCCATTAATCCTGTTCATAGGACTCATTAACTAACTAAGTCCATGGTTGAGAAGCCGCCAGTTGAACAGCTACCCAACAACTTCCCAACATTTTACGGAACCCGAAAGTTCATTACCGTGACCAAAAAAGCCCTTCACTGGTCCCTACGTTGGGCAAGATGAATCCAGTCCATACTGCCCTATCCATTTGTCTAAGATCCATTTTAATAATGTCACAGAAATTATATAGCACCACCCTCCAGTGACCGGAATATTTAAACTAATCTAATATGTCATAATTTCTTAAATATGTTTCTGGTTGATATGCACTTTAAAGCATCTATAACAGTTGGAAACCACTGCACCTGTGCGGCGTCTCTTCAAACTTTCCTTCTCAAAGAAAAATGAATGCAAAATCTGTAACACATACAGCCAGGCTGGCGTCTGAACATCTTTAATTTTTTTTTTACTTAAACACCGCGTTGTCAGTACTAGACAAATACATACAACATAATATAAGACACAACCATGACTTATGCAATGGGCAGATGGTGCAACTAATGATACGATTTATAAACAGATAAATAACAAATGTAAATAAACGTCTAATAATCGCGTTAATCAAATAACAACACAATTAATCAAGATCATTGCGGTAAAGAGACGAGAACATGATTTAGAGTATGGTGAGATACTGCACTACAGACCTACATAAGAGATTCACTGTTACAAGACACTGGATGCAGACAACACCACGAACAGTTGACATCGGCAGTCAGCCACCGTGACAGCCTGAATCAGCAACCAGAAACAGGGCATACCCCACCAACTCTACTGTGGAAACAACCCCTGCTTACTAGTACGTTACATGGGCTGCGGTAAAAATGTGTTCCTAATTTGTAGAGAACAAATTTCTTCAACCCTACTGGTAAGGCCCTAGCGATTTCACGACTTTAAATGAGAGTGCAGACTGCTGGCTATAGATGTTTTTATTATTTTCATAGCAAAGGTACAAGAGAAAGCTGTCGCAACCTAGGTACTGCAACTTGAAGGGTACGTGAAGTACAGAGGACATGGAGGTAAAACTCTGGTAGGTCGAAAGAGGATATAACTCATGGGGTCTTTGAGAAGACGATGATTAAGAAATTCGCTGCCTTTATGGAACGCGGTAGTTCTAGACGGTGTTCACAAAAATGCGCTACTGGGAATCTTCACACCCTATTTCACTAATATCTATTTAATGTTACCCCATCCGATCTATGTCTGCGTCTCCAAAGTGCTCTCTTCAATTGGGGTTTTCTTACAGCATGTTTTATTTCACACTTCCACCCAGGTGAATGCCTGAATAGTAGAATCAGAGACGCCACGATCGACTGTTTCCAAAACCTTAACGTACAAACCATTGATGAACCATCTTCATGTTTCAATGGACGCTGCATAATCTTGTATTCAAGCATCCTGTTGCATTACTGTATTCAGCCTTGTTTACATACAATTTTCCGTCAACAATGCGACTATTTATTTCTTCATTCACATTTGCTTTAGCTATTAACATAACTTGTTTCGGCCCCAAGCGCTCATCCTCAGGTGTCCCATTATGCCACACCTGGTACACTACACTGAGTATTGTCCATTACACACGTGCGTAACTGAACATTTCGTAATTAAAATATTATAATTGCACTCAACTGTTGTGCGTTAAATCTTACATGTACAGTTTACTCCATTTAAAATCAATTAAAAGTCGTTAAAATTTTTAACTATATAAAACTCCTAATTCCACCTCATAAGGGGCGTCGTCCACTTGTCTAAGCAACACCCCTCTTCGGTTGTTTACATGTGGGTTCTTACACATTACAGATTGCAGAAAAAACAAGACAACGGGCCTGCATATGGAAAGGGTGAGCCTCCGCAATGTAAACAACAGTTGTATTTTTGATAACAGGATCTGCGTTGATTAGAGCAGTATATACTATATATACAGGCACGCACACACACACACACACACACATATTGGTACCATATATATATACGAAATTTCAGACTGCGGAATTTGTTGGAAACTAGAGACTTATCAAACACTCATACACTTGATACGAGCACATAATTTCTTAAAACGTATACTACAATGGACAAGAAAAAGTGAACATATTTACGTTACACTGATCAATTCGTTACCTGTAATCTAGGCAACAGACTCGGCCGCTCCTGCCTCACATGTGTATTCCTTTTGTTCTAATGTCACACAGCAGTCTTCCAACTCAAACTGAATGTGTAAACTGTGGACTTAGATTATTAGGTATGGCACCACACAAACCTTAGTTGCTGAGCATTACATAAATCCAATAGAATCCACTTGTCAAGCCATATAGTATATACCAATTTCAATCAGACGCAGTCATATTCTCACATTCGAATTTCAAACAAGGAAAAAGAAACTATGAAAAGTCTATCTACAATACTGCATCAGACAAACGGAACGCGAATAAATTAATTACACACAGCTTTTCAGAACAGTTTACACACACGTACTTTACCGCAGCTACTACACCGACTACACATACACAAACACACCATTCGCTCTCTCTCTATGCTCTCTATCCTCTCTATGCCGCTTCCCGTGCCTAACGTATTCAACGACCGACGGCCAACCACATACGGGTCGCCACCAAACGACACCAAAGTAGCACGGCAGCACGCATGAAGCTTGTTTGCTTGTTTTAAACAGTTTCTGCCTAGTCGCATCAAACGCCATCTACAAACAGATGGCCAAATTACGGTGATTTATACCTTTTCAAATTTGCAATGTCCTTTTCAGTTTTGAAGTGCAATTGCAAATTTGAAAAGGTATAAATCGCCAGGTGGTGATAAAATTCTGGCGGAACTTATTCAAGCAGAAGGTACTAAAAGCTCAGTTGCATGCATTTCTATCTGCCTAACATCATTGACCATATGTACATTCAATAACTGAGAGTAGTAGTTCCTCCTATTCAAAATGTTGCGGGAATCTGCAAGCAGATCACCACTCTCATCCTTCACTAAGTTACTTCTAAGCTGATAACCCCTCTTAAAGTCAAGTTATTCCTTGATACAGGTCTCTAGTGTTCTTGTTCTTACTGTTCATTGCAAGCTCATTACTTTTGTCTTTCAGATATTTCCACTTTTTATTACTGAAATGCCTGCTGGCCTCATGTCTTATATTGTTCAGATTAAATTTATTTCATTTTGATCCTGTAACCATTGGAATTTGGTTTCTTTCCTTTGATCTAATAATTTTGTGTATCCTTCCTTGAACATAGCTTATTCTTCTTCAGTTCATAACAATCTAGACTCTCTTTGGCTGATATTTTGATATTCTCTCTAACAGCTTCCCAAGCTCTATTAATATAGACCTCAGCATCAAAGTACCCCAAAGCTGCTATGTATTTGAGATTTCAACATGATACTGCTCTTTATCCTGTAGCTTGTTTAATTTCTTGAGATTGTAAGTGAGTGAGAGTTTTTAAGTTCGGTTATGTTCTCGATTGTAAACAGCCACAGGATGGTCGTGGAAGATCTGTGAAGACTTTGCGTGTGATTTGAAGATGTTATTTATGTGTAATATTTGGAGGGTGTGATCAAGTGAGACTGTTATAGTTTCTGTGTTCAGATCTGTTGCAGGGAGAGAACTAGTGAACAAGTGTTAGTTGAGATCTGTCACAGGGAGACAACTAGTACAGGCTGAGAATGCTAGTGCATGTGTAACAGTGAGCTGTAGATTGTGCAAATTGGTGATAGAGTTGTATTGACTGTAATTAAGAGAGGTTTGAACCGAAGTGCCAATAAATCCAATCATCCGAACTACAACCTGTTATTTTGTCATGCATACACCCATACACATGAAAATATTAAATGTTCACAGCTTTTAGTCGTAGTTGGTTATATTATGAAGTAAAAATATTATAATGAAGTATAATATTAAAATGGTTTGTTGCATGTGTTTGTAGAGCAATTTTTTCAGTTTAATTTTTCGAGTACCCATGTATTTGGCCAACATTGACAGACACTAAAACCGGAGCAGTGCGAGAAGTAGCCCAGTATTCGAACGTGTTGTATCAAAAGGCATGACAGATAAGAACCTGTTGTGACCTTCAAATGCAATATATGTTGTGTCAAAATATTTAACACTTTAAGGGAGGTTATTCTGGATATATTCATAAGTATTTGCTTTGTTGTTACGTGGTAGGTGACATAATGTAATGCAATCTAGAAGCCACAGATCAGAAGTTCAAGAAACAGTCAGTGTCAGTAGATGCCCAGACTAAACATGGAAGCAGTGAGAATGCAGGAGCCAGTGACATCATGGTAAAGCTGCCATAGTTTGACAAGTCCAGGTCTTAAATAGTATTCCACTGACAGTGTTAGGCCATGGCTGATCACAACAGTTAGGAATCATGGAAGAAGACCATGCATCTACTCGCCATTCTGCAGTTGCAAGCTGCCAACATTTTAAGTGTCCAGCCAGAGCGACATATGAGGATATTGTTGGGTCATTGAAGGGCAGTTACAGACTACAGCTGGTGGTGGGCTATTGTCAAGCATTTGGACCATGGAGTCCTTGTAGGGTTGTCTGAGGACTCATCCAAGGGAGGAAGCCTATGTGTTCATTGATTGAGTGAGGGACTGAGACGTGAAACAGCACTCCCTCATGGGCTGTGAGAGGTCTCTAAATGAAGATCTTAACCAGGCCTTGAAGCTAGAGATTGTGAAGGTGATAGCCAGACTAACAGAGAAGCTGGGGGAGGTAAAGGCTGGAACCCCCATGAGGACACGGTCACAAGCAACTAAGTGCCACAGGATTGGAGGACCCATATACTGTATACAGGAACACCTGTATGCTGTATGCAGGCACTGTGGAGACATGGAGCACCTAAGAAGAGACTGTCAACAGTTGTGCTGAGCGGCCTGAGAGGAAGCCGACTGGGATTCGAGAAGTGAGTAAGGGACAACATGAAGAACAAGTCTGGATGTAAAAGAAGCAAACGCCACATGACCATTGACACCAGGGCATCCCTGATGATCACCAAGCCTGACATAACCACACAAGTGGCAAAGTTGGAGCCAGGTCGGCCATACATTCTGCAAATGGCACCCAGGCAGATCCTCTCTGTTTTGAAGGAGGTGATAATGGAGTTGACTCTAGAGTGCCACAGGCAATGTACCCTTAGGCATAAAGTTTTTGTTATTAGTTTCTTTTGCAGCATACTTCCATTGCACTATGGTCAGTACAAGGGAAGATGAGCACTACAAGCTTACATAACAAAGCAAATGACATAAAAACACATTAAGTACAAGAAAATTTAACATTTGAATATATAAAGATAGCAGAGAGATAAAATTATACTACTATACATTACACATTTCGGTGAAATAGCTGCCAGAAAAGATAATATTGGAAGTATACTATGAAAGAAACTAATAACAAAAACAACGATATGTCTAAGGGCACAGAAGATGTATACAGTGCAGTGGTCTCCCCAGTAACAAAAAATGTTGCCTCATGATGGTTCATGTGTGTCCAAAACACACTGCAACAAGGAATGAATGTATAAGTTTAATGACAATTCAAAGTATTTAACAAGCACTTTTAGTATATTAAATATATTTTTAGCGTCTCTTATATAAGGTTATTGTTGCATTATACATAGTATACTTACGATCTAAAAATGTTCTGAAGCCAAATGCCTCAACTATTTGTTTCCCACAAATACCACACCACAGAATCCCTAAATATCTTCATAAATAATGTATTTTCCTGAGGTTGTGAGGGCTCTCAAATGATCATGCAGGGTGTGTTACTGCAATGCTTTAAATCTTACCTCCAATATAGGAGGACAAGAGTGGAATTAAATTATAAAAAACTAAAAAGTAAAGCTATCCCTGTACCAGGCCGTGAAGGCCCATAGGGTTGTGAGACGTTGAGGGCCCCACACTATCTAGACAATCGGCTCAAAGATGGCGGTAAGGTTGTCAGCCTTACGCGCCGGGTGCGCTTTACTCCCCAGGAAAATTATTTAATTAATTCCTGGTATTCATTTCTGTTAGAGGCTGAGTAAACCCCAGGGCCTAATGCGGCTGGAAGGATTAGAACTATATAAATAAATATTATTCTAACTGGGAAATGTTGGATGTGGTGTGCCTCAGGGATCGGTGTTGGGACCCTTACTCTTTAATATATACATAAACGATTTCCTCCTTGAAATAAGTAATATTTTGGAAGTTATTATGTTTGCAGAGGACACAAGTATTCTTTGCCCAGCTAAAGACTACTATAATTTAAAAATAAAATTGGATGTTGTTTTTAATCACATATTTACATGGTTTAAAAATAATAAATTAGTGTTAAACATGGATAAAATAAAACTGATTAAATTCACCCCAACAGCAGCTACGAGCTACCCTCTATATACATTGTTTTTTTAACAAAAAGCTGAAAGAAGTAGAAACGCTAAAATTTCTCGGTTTGCAGCTGGACAATCATCCGACTTGTAAGGGACATACCGATTTTTTGCTTCACAAGTGGGCACAGTTTGTTTTCTAATGCGAAAATTATCCTATATATTAAATCTAAGTAGTCTTAAAGCTGATTATTATGCATATTATCATTCATTGGTGAAATATGGAATAATATATTGGGGAAATACATCAGACAGTCATAAGGTCTTTGTTATACAAAAGAAAATAATAAGAATAATGATGGGAGTGTCCCCAACTCACACATGTAGAGATCTATTTAAAAAGCCTGACATACTACCAATCACATGTGTATATTTGCTTTCACTGATGACATTTGTTGTTAATAACTTGGATAAGTTTCAACCCAATAACTCTGTATATGTCATTGGTACCAGAAGGAATGACCACCTTCACATACCTTCAACACATTTATCATGCTATCAGAGAGGAGTGTAGTATTATTCAGGCATCAAGCTATTTAACACTCTGATGCCAAATATCACAGTTTTAAAAAATTATAAAAAGCAATTTAGGTTTGTTTTATGAAATTATTTACAAAGTAATGCATTTTTCTCAATTGATGAATTTGTCGAGCATGTAAGTGGCTCAAAAGTTAAGAGTTAATAAATGGTCTGTGTGCGTGAATTATACATTGTTGAGACTTGGTTGTTGTAAGTGTAGTAGCATGTATGACGTCTGTTTTTTTATGAATTTTAATATTTTATAATGTAACTGTTTTAATGATACGGCTTGCCAGTGTGTGTGGAATGGCAAGGTGTGAATTTGATTGTTGTTTTCCATGACCTTTGCGTGTTGTCCTGACAACTTGAGTTATTCTGTCTGAGGCTTTATTTTATATTTTATTGGACCAAGGACGAATGATGTGTAGTCATCATGAATTTGTAATATGTGACATGTTTTATATCCAGCCCTACAGGGAGATGATTGGATCCATGAAGTGAAAATAAATGTAATGTAATTATTACACACATTAGTGATTCCAGCTTTGGTAAAATTAGATACAGTGATAAATAACATACATATACAAAGCTGTTGTGCTCAATGATCTAGTGATACAACTCATATGTGCACGACTGGGAGATGATTCCAATTGCAGTAAAAATAGATCTGCTGGAAAATAAAATGGATATACAAAGCTGCTGTGTCAAATAAGACAGTGACAAAACTCCATACATGCAATATGTGTTATGAGATAATGAGCTTGGATGGATAGACAACATGCTTATGGAGTGTTGACGTTTAGATGGCTGTGAAGATTGTTTATTGTTTATGACACCGTATAGTGTGGTACATGGTTACAAAGTTACAGCCTCTGGGTAGATAATTTGAAGGTGTACTGCCAAGTGACCACAAATGGTCATTACTTCTGTATTTAAGAGATTAATTTCAACTCTGTTCATTAGGCATATATAAACAGTCTTGAACTCAGAAAACATTCAGTCATTTAAGTTACTGTCTATATTTTAAGAGTACACTTTCTAATAAAAATAAGAACATACTTCTATCTATGTATAAAGGATTATTATGGGTTATTGTCAAAGTATTATGAACACTCTTGAGTGACACAGCAATATGAGCACCATATGTGCTTATTTTGGCTTATTTATGTCATATCATTAATATTTCAAATTTATTTAAACACAGTGAAGTATCATGTTAACATCAACATTCACACATAAAAATACTGATAGCATTTTGTTAAATTTTCCACATCTACTCAACAAAAAAGTTTCAAAATTGTTGCTCTTATTGCTGACCTAAATTTATAAGTGACAGTATGATAGCATAAAAACACATTTTCACCTTAATTCAGCCATGAAAGGCAGGATCTAAACATCCTTTTGAACACCACTGTAAATCTCATCTCATTTTCTCTGAAAAACACTTGAAAATTTTTTCTTTATAAATATCTGCCAATGGAGAGCCAAGCATATGTTAATGTTAACTAAAACTAAATTTGTTAATTAACTTTGCTACTTTTATTAGAGGTCAGCATGAAATATCTTCATTGCTGACACAGGAGCAATAATTCTTGAACCTTTATTGAGTATGCCATCACGTGTGGATCCAGAAGACCCTAGCAAGCATAGTGACAAAGTTTCCAATATAAATCTCATTACTGAGTAGTTAATTCTGGCTACCAGCACTGTAGATTTAAATTCCATATTCCCAGATGATAATGGCTGAAATTCCTTACTTTAAGAAGACAAAGGTTAAATAGTGTCAGACAAATACTTATTTATCTATATACTTTCATCTGTCTCTTGGTTTGGGGAAAATTAAATGCTAAGTCATGTATATAAGACTTATCTCCTAATTTTTAAATAGTCACATGATAACACATCCAGTCCCAGTGTTTGAAATGTCCAGTTTCCTCATTAAATTGCTATAGACAGAAATTTGTGGTGTGGTGCATGGTTCAGCTTAGTTCTTGTAAACTTTATAGATTGCATCCTGTGGTGCAGGAAATAATATGGAGACCCCCCTTCCACTTCCAGCACATAGACACATGACCGGATGATTTTGCATATCTAAGCACAACAGCTAGCCAACATTCAAATATATTGGGGAATCTATATTGTGGCGTATTGGCTCTATGCAGGAGCTGTTGAGCCACAGTGGCCTTGGGGCACGCGCGCAACGTGAGAGTTGTGGATTGTATTGGTGTGTTACTAGGCGACAACCCTGTGACTGTGTGGATTGTGCAACAGGTAGTGCGAGTGATGTCACATATCCCCACTCATCCCGTTGCGGCGCGACGCTCAGTGAACACGCCTGACAACAATACCTGATATCTGTTGCCAAGCAGCAATGTGTTTTCTATGTGGTCCGTGCCGAGCCTATATAAGGAGGAGCGAACACTATTCAGCCACCAGTTAGTATTTGGAGGGAGTGCGAGACAACCGCTGGAAGAAGAATGGAACGCGTCTTATACTGAAGACAGAGTGAATAGATTAGTGTGTTGGGTTTGTAAATTGTGTAACCCTGTAACAATGTCATGATTAATTGTAGTTATGATTTGTAGGTTGTTAATGAAACTGACTAACAATCTGAACGCCGTCTTCAGCAGCCAAACATGTTACATACAATTAGTTACTATAGGATTCTGACGATGGTGTATAACACACTGATATGTTGGGTCCAGTGATTGAGGCTAGCTCTTTCTAAGGGACCCAACTGAATAGGTGTTTTCCTTCACCTGAGGACGGAAACAGATCCAGTTTCCGAAACGTCGTGTTTTTGTTATCTTAAAAACCAGGACGATGGATAAAGTCCAAAACCCAACATATCAGTATGTTACATACAATACTTTCATATTTTTAAATTTTTATAATTTTATGTCCTTTAAATCTTTTAACTTCTAGTAATGAATTTTACTAGAATACAGATCTATGTTCGCCTTATAAATATATATATATAAATATATTTGCTTGCAACAACAGACATCTGAGGCATAAATATGGATAACATATCATGGCTGTTAATTTTAATCACTTGGGTTACAGATCAAAAAGAGGTGCCTGATGATGACCTAAATTACGGGTAGAAACATGTAGCACAATTTACATTTACCTTAAATTACATAGACCAACATCTTTTATAGTTATTTTCTTTCTCCGTTTACAATGCAACAGATTGATAACATTAATTCACATTTATTTACATAATTATTGTAAAATGTATAAAATGTTACTAAAATTTTTAAAATATACATACATGCTGCTGCTGTGTTACTACATGTTTTGGCCATACAAGGCCATCTCAGGCAACGCTTTTTAAGGATTCTAATTCACTGTACGCTAATCATATTATATTCTTAAGACATGCCTTTGATGTTTCTTCATGTCTTTTTGATATTTTTGAATTGCAGCTATTTCTGTCATACAAGGTGTGTTGTTTTGAAACATCAAAGGCTTATGTTAAGTATAAAATATGATTAGCATACAGTGAATTACAATACTTAAAAAGTGTTGCACGAAGGTGGCTTTGTAAGGCCGAAAGATGTAGTGACATGTATATATATTTTATTAATTAAAAAAATGTTATACATTTAATGACCATTATATGAATTAAATGTGAATTAATGTTATTAATTTGTTGCATTATAGATGGAAAAAGAAAACGACTATAAAAGGTACATCAATGCAACAGGATGCTGAAATATAATAACAACATTTGTTGTCATTTTTAAGATATTCCATTTTATTTGTTATGTTGATGGCTATAACATAGGATAAATATCAGTTCTTCTAATTTATGTGGTAGCTTTCACAATAATTTAGTACTGAAAGATAACAGGTTAGGATAAATAAACAAGCCCAATATAATATTGATCTCTTAAAACTCGGGTGCTCAATTCAATGGGAGTTGTCTCTTGTACATGGCATGTACAATACAAGAGAAAACTGGCAGTACTGTGGTACAGGATATCAGATATCCATGGAGTTTTCAAAATTACACAATTCATTTTGAAGTATGAGTTCTTTCCTTAATGCAGTTAGTACAATTAAAACATGGATGATATTGGCAACATAAGTAGCATGTATGAGGAAAATAAGAAATGCATACAAAACTTTGTCAGCAAATTTTATGAAAAGAAATCATTTGGAAGACAGGGGTTTAGGTGGGAGGATAACACTTACAGTTTTCTTCTACAAACACAGTTAAGTTATTATACTAATCATACTAATAGACATTACGCATTGCGATACAATGGCTGCAAGAGAGTACAATGACAGCATTCTAGTTGTGAGATGAAAACTAAACAATAACGATAAACAAGTGAACAGTGCAGTGGTCTCCCCGAAAAACAAAAGGAAAATTGCCTGATGATGGCCCATGTGTGGCAGAAACGTGTTGTAAAGTGAGAAGAAACATATGTAAAACCAGAGATATTTTAGTAATTTGACAATCCCTTTTAGTGTCTTAATGACATTTTATGATTTTAACACCATAAAGTATTTAAGTGGCACTTTTAGTGAGAAACATATTTTAGATGTCTTTTATATTAACAAAAAATATTGCATTATTGATGGGTGCTTTAATAATAAGGATAATACCTCAATGCAATGAGATGCTGAAATATAACAGTTAAGTTAACCCGTTCACTGCAAAGCCCTGCCACAGAAATACCAAGGCTTGCGGATAAACATATGGACAGAAGACCCACAATACTTCCTCGTATTACGTTCAAATGAAGACAAGTACAGATAGCATAAAAACCTGTTCTTTCCTATTAACATCAGCTTACTGCATTTGGTGCAATCTATTAAAAAAATAACAGCACTAAGTGATTAACACTGACCCATTCTCTTAGGCTATTGCAGTTCTAATGCGAGTACACTGAACAGTGTACGTCTTCCATCATCATGGTTGCTGCAGTCACTTTGTTCTTAGCCATGATACTGTTGACATTATCCAACAGTCCAGGTGCCTGGAAAGTCCTATATATGTCATGCTAATGTGGCACTGGTGCTCTGATGGAATGCACTGTGCCAATCATGCCAACAGACTAACTGAAGGTAAGTTGGCTTCTGCATATAACATATTTAAATGTCTTTGCCAGTTTAGGGACTAGAAAAAGACTAACTATATGCCACAATTCTTGGTTATTTCCATCTCTGATTGTAGTAGCTTCCTTCATTTCCTTGCCCTCTGCCTCTCAGAGCTCACAATCCAGCTTCCTCTCATACAGATCATGAAACATTTTATATTCAGTGCCAGTTGCACACTTATGAATACTCTGAAATGCTGATGTATGTATATGTATGTACAGATTTGTCAGGCTCAGTCTCTAATTAAAAAGTGACCTAGTGATAAAAGGGTAATACTTCGATTCCAAAGGTCTTGTGATAAATATTGCCCAGATTCGGTATAGATATTTCCACAAGCTTTTACCTCTTGACAGTGGCATGTTCCATTTACTGACACCTGGTAAAATTCATTTGTTAACAAAATAAAGAATGCACATTCCTTAAATATAACAACAAATTAAAATTAAATATATAATAAATATGACATCTGTGGAACTAAATTTACAACCTTAGTGCAGAGCAACATGCTCTAGAAACCCTGAGAGGAACATGTTCTACACATTCACTGTGTAAGATGTTTCATGTGTCTAACTGTTTCAGCCACAGGAACAAAATTGACACCAGAGAGCAGATGAAAGTAAATATTAAAAATTTAACCTCTTACTGGTCATCAACACTATTGGATTATAAATTCACATATAAATATGAGCCTTCCTGCACTAGGTAAAAATACAATGAAAATGAATCCACACTGAAGACTCAAAATTGACACTGTTACTTCACAAACCAATAAAGAAATTATAAATGTTACTTAACACACTAAGTGATCTAAACAAACTAATACATGATGCTCAGCTTCTACTACTTCAGAGCCCACCGATCTTTGCAAAATTGTTGGTGTAATTTAATCTCTATTTATGGCACTTATATTTAATTCATGGAACAATAATGTTAAACATAGACTTACTTCAATATCTATGGGAGATTCACTTAATTGGGCGATGCCAGAAACTATGAAGCTCAGGGTATAATTTTACACTAGAGACTGAGATAATTATAGTCGAATTCGACATGGCGCCATGGCACAAATATTTGCATTTATGGACTCCACAACACGATTCCTTCATGAAACTTTGAGAAGAAAGTTATCAATTACATAACTTTTATTCACACATCTTTTTTTATAGAAAATGTGATTACAACTGAATACAGTGTGGTAATAGAGCATGGATATTCATACCTACATATTCTGCCACATGATTCCTTGAATGTATGAATGAATGTATAAGGGGTGGGCCTTCTTGGCCCTTGCATCGCCACCTACAGTGGTCTATTGTGCTTACATGATTCCTTGCTGCACACTGAGACGAAAATGCCCCTTGAAAAAATGTAGATGCATTATTTACATGGAATCTGCGATTAAGGATGGAAGCAATGTGGCAACACAATAAGGATACTTACGAGTATACTTACTGATTCCACTGTGATTTCTTGGTGAACACTGAGAAATAAAACATGCTTAATAATATTTCAACTAATGTATAATTTTGAATGTGGTGTGATTAAAGTGTCCCATACCATATTGCCATAATGCATTTAACTTCAACTATATTTTTGCAAACTCATTGGCTGAAATTTTATTAATGGTAAATATAAGGGTATTTAATTTCTTGTCTAAAAGTAGAGGCATGTAAATTTTCAGAGTAGATATGATAGTATTCTGATGGGTTAATGACAAAAGCCACAATACATTTGAAGAGAAGAATGCTGGCAATATCCAATATTTGTTACAGGACTGGGGGCTAAAGCTAAGAACAGATGAATGCAAAGCAAAAATAAAAGTGTAAATCTTTTATGGGAATGGGAGATAGTGCTGAACATTAATTACCCAGTGTACAAAAAGAAAAGAGACACAATCCTTTTTGTTTTGTTTCCATGTCTTACTGCATTTTCAGTCCAGAATATATGTACATGTAATATGTGTTTTGAAAAGTTCCTCAAAAACAGTTCACTGCACTAGGAAAATATCATTATAACATTCAATTTTCCTCATTCAGGCCTTAAAGTAAAATGACACCCTGATCAGCTGAAATGGTAGAAGGGAATATTTCTGACCTTCCATTCAGTGATATGAAGCGACATATAATTTTATCTAAACTTCTTCACAGAGCATACTGTTAAACAAGTCCTTTCACAAGGCATTCTATGTTATGTTACATGAAAAGAATGCCTAAGAAGTCTATAGTAGCTTCCACATTATAGGCTTAAATACAAATACTGTATACAAATACAATTCTTTTTCTCAACAAGACTCACTTCTATTTATTTTTACACAATTTTGTACTATGATATATCATTCCAATTTTACTTCTATGTTCATACTGTATGTATGAAGGGTAGGCTTCCTCGGCCCTTGCACCGCCACCTACAGTGGTCTATTGTGCTTATGTTCATACTGTATATTCAGTATATGAAAGAATCATGCAGTAATGATCAAACTTTGCAGCATGATTGCCAGTTCAGAACCTCAAAATCATATCCAAGCACAAGTCAAATGACTACAATAAGCTTTACACTTTAATGAATGATTACTATGGTTTGTTTTCAATCAAATTAGTAATATAGGGAAAAATACATTGCATCACATATTGCTAAGACTTTCATTTTTAAGGACAGAAGACTGTCAATGAGAAAGTTGGCAATGCTTCTTTGCCATAAACTGCTCAATATCTGGTAATATTTGAGAAGTAGCATCTTGGTAGCAATTTACTGTATTTATAGATAACGTTAGTTTTAGAAGTGAATATTTTTAAGGTGCATTGTCTTCTAATATTTTTTAGTGCTTGGTTAGTGAAATTAGCCTTTGCGTCATATTGGAGAGTCTGGCACTTTTTAGTACAAAAGATTCACAAATATGCAAACATTAAAAATATCTGTGATACAACAAATCTTAGGAATATTATACTGTAGTGTCATATTGTGTGTAAGACAATGCTTATTGTTATTCAGTTAACAGAGGCCTAAAATAAACATACCATGCATTTGCATGTGCTACATGTTTTGGCCTACTGCAGCCACTGTCAGGTACAAACCTCCATGCACAAATAAAACTAAGTAAAACCCAAATAAGTTCCAAAGTCTACTGGTGCAATTCTCCAGCATACAAATTAGCCATTTACCTAACCAAAATACTAATACAAAACAGCCAATTACGCTACATGTACAACATGAAATATACACGGCACCTCATCACAGACCTACAAAATTTGCATAGACAGACACACAAGAATAATCCCAGAACGCAGTATATGAATAGTCTTGAAAAAATTCCACATTTACTGTATGTACCAACAAAAAAACAAATGAATGAAGTGCTGTTTGATCTCAAATATCTTATATTCAACACCTTATATAATCACTACACAAAACAATTATAAAACATGCCAGTAGACAACAGCACCATACACATAACGGCATAACATCAATAGCAGCAGTCCCATACAGCCATTTGTGCAGGCAGCATCCTCTCCACACGAGATAAGAAAACACTTAAAAACATCCAAAATTCCATTACACAACCTACTATACACCCTTATATTAACAAAAAATTCGTATTCCAGGGCAGGCCACAGGTAGAAAAGAACATGAAAACAACACATAACCACATCATCAATATGAGGTAGGGAAAATTGACATACACCTCTACCCAGCACACAAAATTATTATACATGCACTAATAACATTCATATTTCTGAGGGAACAGAAAGTGTCACTAACAAAGAGAGATCGGGATGGCCAGCAACTGAAGAAAACATTGCAAAAGTCTGTCAAATTGCGGGTGAAAACTGTCGGCTGATTGTTAGGAAGTACTGAAAAGTCTAAGTGAAAAAGTTAGACGGAAACAACCCGAACTTGCATCACGACAAATGCACTTGCTCACAAGGCAATGTCTGTGAGGGAGTTTTTAGCTAGTACATAAAATAAATGTGCTGGAACACCTTCCCTATTCACTGGATCCAGCACCTACAGACGTTTTTCTGTTCCTGAAGATAAAGGAAATATTGAAATGAAGGCATTTTGATGACACTGATGACATCAGAAGTAATATGATGGCAGCTCTGAAGGTCATTCCACAAAACCATTTCCAAAATTGTTTTGAAGGGTGGACTAGGTGCTGGCATCAGTGCATAGCTTCCCAAGGGGAGTATTTGAAGGCAACCAGTGATATTCAGCAATGAGGTATGTAGCACTTTTACCGCGATGAGTTTGCGAACATTATTGTCAGACCACATATACACCTTTTAACACATAACTCGATTTTAATTCAAATTAGAATATTTCAATATTTTTAAAAATTTAAATATTTAATACATTTTATAAAATAAGGTCATTACATACACAACACACTCCCAATGTGTAAACACTGGCCAGTGTGGGGAAGTACAGAAGACAGAAGGAAGGGTGATTGAAAAAGCTCTATGTACCTGACAATGGCCGCAACAGGCCAAAAAACGTAGTACATGTAAATGCATGGTGTGTTTAAACCATGATTGTGTTAACCAAATAATAATAATAATAAAAAAAAATCTTCTGTCTTTAACTTAGTTCAATCAGAAACATCATTCTTTTTATGACAACAGACATGCAAAGGGTGAAGTGAACCTCTAAATAGTTCCTTATAGGAATTTATGGATAAAAAGCGACTGTGAAATAGAATGAACCAACTGGGATGCATGCAGTTACTTAACAAAGCCAAAAGCAAGAGAAGATAATTTGTATTATAACAAACAGTATCTACATTTATCTATATCTATATCTACTGAAACCTGAATTATATTTATGTAGATTCTAAAGGGTTCTGATGATGGTGGATGACACATAGAATTACTGAGTTTTTGGACTTTTTCCATTGTCTGGAATTCTAGGTAACAGAGGACATGATGTTTCATAGACTGAGTAGGGGGTCTTCCCTTTTCACCTTAAGACGGAAACAGATCCAGTTTCTGAAACGTCATGTCCTCTATTAGCTAGAACTCTGGATGATGGAAGAAGTAAAAACCCAGTAATTCTATAATATTCATGTTAATGGCCTAGTAAAAGTAAAAGTAAAGCTATGCCTGTTAACAAGTAATGATGGGTCTTAGGGTTGTGAGACGTTGAGGGTCCCACATTATCTAGACAATCGGCTCAAAGATGGCAGTAAGATTGTCAGCCTTACGCGCCAGTTGCACTTTACTCCCAACGAAAATTATTTAATTAATTCCTGGTACTCATTTCTTTTAGAGGCTGAGTCGACCCCAGGGCTACAGTGCAACTGGAAGAATTAGGTCAATTGAAAAAACTCCAATGACCTCATCAGGACTTGAACCCGAGACCTTCCCTCAAAATAAACAATAAATTTGCTGACAAGATTACTGTAGTTATACAAAAATAAAACAACAAATGGTAATAGGATATACAATTTTGAATGTCATAAAGAAATATTTAGGTTCTCACAAAATATTAAACCACACAGTTAAATGTCTACTTAATTTTCGTTTGTTTAAGACTTTTCCTCTTTTAATGTTCAACTTCAATGAGTCTACATCCATAATCTTCTAGTAAAAAATTTTCCCCATTTAAGGTTTCCTTCAATTTAGTATTCAAAACCACTGCTCCTCAAAGAAACTTTAACTATACATGTCAATGGTTGACAAATGGTTTTGCAGAAAGACAGATTCAAGTTTAGCTAAATAAAAGTCATACATGGTAATGACTTGACATATGAGTCCGATGACTAAGTCACTGTAATTCATATTTTCACAAAACATAAGCATAGCTGGCAACAAATTGGCCCACAATTTTGCTGAAATGAGTAAGTAAGTCATAAACAGAGATTTAAAGATCATATTTGTACATTCAAAGATTAACTTCTCATTTGTAGTCTTTCAAATGATATATTTAAGAGTCTTATTTTATAAAGATTTCTGAAAATATATCAAATAATCTTTCTATCAAATTATAAAAATTGGAACAAAATTGTGAAATATAAATAAAACAACAAATAGCATAAACCTACAATGGCACAAATTACTATATTTGTAACTATTATATTCCCTGGTATGTACAACACAAAGAATGGAACAAAAAACATTACAAGTCAGGATTTCTAAATTGGGCTGAACATGTTATCTCTTTTTCTCGTCTATTAAATTCCTAAGTGACGGAAAATGTAATCTAATATTGTTGTCCTGTCAAACTGGAGGCAAAACAATAAATCATTCAAAAAAGAGAAATGATTTAATTTATGGTTAGCCTCTAAAGAATTATAAATTAAAAATCTTGATTATGTTGATATGTATGCTCAGCATCATGCAAGTTTCAGGACAATAATTATGGTCTGACAAGAACAATAGTAAGCAGGTGTTGTTTGAAAGAATCTCAATTTCTTCATAAATCATTCAGGATTCATACAAAGTAGGAAGTATATTCATGAGGCATTACACCACGCCTAGGATAGAAAGTATGATTGACTGAATAATTGAGTAAATTGGTAACACATGATGTGTAAATATCAGCAAATCTGAAAAGTCGTCGAGAAAAATATGTAGGGTTATGGTAAGTTCGGAAGACGCTGCCAAATTGTTTGTTGAAAACACACTTGATCTTCTGCCTGAAAAAAACAAAAAACAAAATGGTTATTAATGTTGAAACACTGATGCATAAGAAGGGTTTCATGCTGTCTCCTAATAGAGAAACTTGGAGATGTGGCATTCTTCCAATCCTATTCACCACTTTTAAAAATTAATTAATTTTAATTTAATTTAATTTTATCAACTGCCATTTAATGGTGAGCATCAGATGAGGATGACAGCAGCAGCAGCAACAGTACTGACAATGGCAGTGATAATGACAACACAATATTAATAGCTATGCAGATCACATCAGTAAAACAAGTTCTGGGAAGAACTATTTCTCCACTTTCTTTTTACTACATATTGAATATCTGATACCATGTGGACTACATAGAAAACACTGTGTTCAACAGTTCTGTTATTGCTGCATGTGTATTCATTGCCTCGGAAATGTCTTTTTCAAGTCACTGCCTAGCACCATTAGGGAGGGACACACAGACAAGAAGATGATCTCATAAGCCTCCTTTAATTTCTGAAAATAAGGAAAATGATGCAGATTAAAACAATGACAATAATGAAAGTAGGGCAATTATAAAGTAAAAATGATAATAATAACTTACTTACTTATGGAGCTGAGCCCGTCTTGATGAGAAGCCAAATCTGCAGCTACACAAGAATTTCACAGTATTTTATCAAACCCGAAGGTTTATTGCTGTAATCACAAGACACCTCCACTGGTCCCTATCCTGAGCCAGATCAATCCAGTCCAATCCAAACCATCCCATCCTCTCTCTCTCTAAGATCCATTTTAATATAGTCCACCCACACACACCTTGGTCTTCCCAGTGGTCTCTTTCCTTCTGGCTTTCCCACCAATATCCTATATGCATTTCTCTTATCCCCCATTCGTGCTACATGCCCTGCTTATCTCATCCTCCTTGACTTGATAATTATAACAGTAATATTAATATAAATATAAACTAAAATCAGACAACAGAATAAAGAAGAATTATGACGAAATGATGACAGAATCTCATGATGAGCTTTTGTGAAGATGCTGAGGAACCTTCAGGTTATATGAAGTCAGAGAATTCCTAGTCATTTAACAGGTCATTACTGAAGAATGCAGTCTTCTGGGATGTGGCATCATGTAGATCTTGTGTGAACCGACGTTTTGGAGAAACATATTGCCTCCATCTTCAGGAAAGAAAACTCCATGAGCAAGTAACCAGCGTGAGCAGGTGGCTGTAGATTGAGCCACCAGTCAAAAACACCCAGCTGAATAAGAACAGGAAAAGAGGGAGAGTGGGCCACATGGGAAATCAACAGAGAGGAGAGGGGTAGGGTCTGTAAAGATGGAGGAGCAGGTAGCAGAGATCCGGCCAGAACTGGTATAGGATCTTTGTCGGGTTGAGAGGGGGGGGCAGGGGTACTGAGCGAGCACTGGCTTCCCACTGTGGTGGCCTGGGTCAGGTTACATGATTTGTGGTGGACAAAGTGGCATCAGGGCATGTTTTCTCCACGTACTTTGGTTTCCCCTGTGAAGTTGCATTCGACCGATTGCTCCAGTCAACATCATCTATCATTTGGGGCTCGTACAACAGGCCAAACAGTGGCCGCAGTACCACGTGGACTCAGTCTGACCATGAGAAAAAATTCATAAGATAAGAAGAGATATTTACCGAAGATCATCTCTCTCAGCCATCCATTTTGCCACAACTTCCTTATCCTCAGCGGACTCACAATCTTGAAAATCCTCAATCAGTTGTGTCAACATCTGCAGCCAGTTGCAGTTCATCTTGAACTCTGGATCATTCAGCGTCTCAATCTCGTGCTATTGAAAAAGATCACAATTAATCAATAGAACCTGTATTAATGAAACTGAGTACTGGTTTATCAGAATTTGGAGGTACCAAGCACAGGATTATTTTAAGTGGAATCCATTCAATATTCAGGATAAATTAAACAAGTACATTTCCTACTTGTGAGGAAGGGAACTAATTAGATAGCAAATGTCTTAGAAGCCAGGATGGTGGAATCAAGGGAGATGGCCATTGTTAGGTAACAGCTTGGGAAACATGTTAGAGTGGCAACAAATATACATGCAACAACAGAAGAACTGTTAGAAGTTGGCAGTAAGTGCTCAGCTGTCAGCCAGCAAAGACAACAGCTGCTGAGCACAGAAGCAGTACAGACAATCATTACAAGATGACTAAATTGAGAAAACCTTGCTAGTGATTTCAAGATGGTGGGCCAGAGATGTTGAACTTGGATAACAAGCAGGTGAGGAGTGAGGAAGAAGAAATCTTTGCCAGTGCCTGGAGAAATGGAAGACGAGGTGCAACAATTGGAGTAGGAGTTGTACAGGCCACGTGAAGTTTGTTTAAACTTAAAAAGAAGGTGATGAGTTGTAAGAAAGAAGGGGTTCTTTGCAAAGACCTGAAGGTAGAGCAGGAAGACAATAAAGTAGAACAAGCAAGCACTGATGATGAGTTGAAGAGGGCACACAGAGAGAAAAGGGACTTGGAAAACCAGCTGCTAAGCTGTGCGGAAGTGAGAGAAACTTTAAACCAACTCTTGATGAAACAAGAGGAAGACCACTTGGTAGATTGATTAGAACATGGTGTCATACTATGCAAAGAAAGAAAGATTTCTGAAAAAACAGGTGGCAAGCTGTACAAAAGACCTCTATGCCATTGCCTCAGAGAGAAGAAGCAAACAACTCTGTAGATTGCTGGAGAGCTGGTGAGGTTTAGGGAAAGTCTACAGCAATACAGAGGGGATGCAAACCTCCAGGTAGAACTCAAACATTTTTCTGTCCAAGTGGTAAGACTATGAAGAGAGAGAAGGCAGTTACTGAATGTGACTCAATGTTAACAAATGGAGGCCTTACACCAGGTAGAATGAAGAAAGCTTGCTGGCCTGTTGGTGAGACTAGAAGAGACAAGGCAGTTACAAAACCTGATGAGGTGTACAGAAATCTATGCCAACATATTACAAACGAGGCATTCCGAAAGGTAACACAAATATGGATGATGAGTTTGGGAGAATGAACTTGGAGAACCAGCTGGTGAGCTCTATGGAAGAAAGAGAGGCCTGACCATGCCATATGTCCTGCAGATGGTATCAGGAGAAGTCCCCCCATCCCAAAGGAAGCATCAGTATAAGTTAAGTATGTGGTGACACCCAAAGATGACTTGCATATTTATCACTAATATCACCAACGAGTTCATCCTAGAAGTGGATTCTTACACACCCACAATGCATCCATGGATCTGATGTGACTGAATGCCTTTGTGAGACATATGCCACACATAAAATGCAGGTCACCCACAGACTATACAGACACCAGCCAGTAAAGATGACATAATTGCAAATGTTAAATGTGCTGATGAAACAGGTAAAGCTGTCCCTGTGGTTAACTAATTAAGCGCTACACTATGATGGCATATGGGGGAGTGGATGTACAGATCCACATTTTTCTTGAACTCTGCATTAGCTGGAGGTAAGGGGTCAGTTTCATTCCTTGTCTACTTTACCCTTGGGTAAAGGGCCCCCAGTACCCATTAGATAGGAGGTTGGGTGGACTCCAGAGCTGGTCTGGACAACATGGAGAAGAGAAAATTCTTGACCCTACTGGTACTCAAACTCCAACCCTAATGTAACCATCTCTGGAGAACCGAAGCATGTTTTACATGTGAGGGTGTGTTTCACATTCACAACAGTCACCTCTGAGCAGAGGATAATCCTTATGCCATCCAAGAACATTGGTACAAAGTATACTTCAGTCTCAGCATCAGAGTTTGGACTAGAATCATCAGACATAATCATGGGCTCCTATCTGCTATCTAACAGGCTGCCTGCTCAATGATGCCGTGACATGTCACCACACTGCCAGCCAACAGCTTGAGAAACACCCCACGATACACGCAGGAAACAAAAGGTGGATGTTTATAGCTCGTTGCTACGCAACAGTCAGTGCACCAATGGACTGGTGAGATAACTATCACATAACTTGTTTTCAATGTGGTCCACGCCATGCCCAGTGCTAAGCAACAGAACTTGTAAACCCGTCTACAATACTAGATGTTTTCTATGGGGCCCGTGTTGAAGGTTTACAGGGGACAGTGAAAGTCATTTGCAGTCAGTCGTAGCTGAGAGGCCATGAGTCCAGGACATGAAGTCATTACAAAAAGGTGTCCAGGAGGGTTCAGCACTTTAGTTAAAGGATGAGAATGGAGCATGTCCTTAGTGAATTCTGAAGATTAGTTCAGATTAGGACATAAGAGTACTGGCCAATACAAACTTGGTAGTGTGCAGAGAGAACGATTCTGTGGTTTCACCATTTTATTCATTAATTATGAAAGGATAACGGTTCATCTTTATAACACAGAAGTATGAAATTACATCCCTCTGGGTTTCTTAGTTCAGTTCATTTACACAGATTCAAGGCAAATGGGACACATTCAGAAAGCTTAAATTGTGTTGTTTCTTAAAACACTGGGGCAAGTACTACAACTCACTGTGAGTTCGTTGATGATAGCTCCAGTCCGCCAACCATGTTCCAGAGTCACATCTGCCAGATCACTGTATGGATGATCACCAAAGTAGAGAACCTGCTCTCCCCTCCATCCTGTCATGTCCTGAAGCTGTTTCACTGTACCCTGAAATGGAAGATTAATATTCAGGATCCAAAATGTAGTCAATAAGAGCTTTCAATGAATTGCATCCTGCAAGTAGAATTAACCTTTTTAATTTCACACTTTTCACACACAGCGATAACATCCATACTGAATTCTATTTTGTCTTTCCCAGGTTTTATGATTTTCCTTGTTATCTGCCTCATTTTCCTGGAAAGAAAGTTTAAACCTTTTCAATTTCCATTCTCTCAAGAGGTACATAAACTCGAAAGTTCAAAGAGCACATAAGAGGAACAAACCAGAAAAGAATATTTTGGGTAGGCCCAATGGACACACACTAGACAGACATGGGTATACTCAGGGTTGACCTGGAAAGGAATAGACCTTCATGATTAAGACTGGATGGACATATTGTAACGTGGATATGTACTGCTAGGCAACAGCTTGGTAAATGCCTTTCTGCTGAAGTGTGGAACAATATGAGACATCTAGTGTTATGCAACAGAAATGTAAACACACCTCTACAACAATTGAGAAATTGCTAGAATAGGATGTTCTCAATGTGTTTTCCATGTGTGGTCCATACTGAAGGTTTATAGATGACAATGAAGGTCATTTGCGGCCAGTTGTAGAACGAGAAGCAGAATGAAGGGAGGCCTTGGTGGTCAAGACTGATTGTGAGCTGTAATAATCGATTGTAATTGTAAAGAAGTGCCAATGAACCAAATCATCAAACCTAGAACCCATTATTACTTGTCATGGAAACCAGTAATACATGACAATATCATTATGATGCATGACACAATGCCTACTAAAAATTTATGATTCATAAACATAGACTAAAACGATGTGTTACAAGGCAAAATTAAAGCTGTCCTGTGGTGTGAAGAATAACATGAGAAATGTGGCTACATTAAAGAAATTTGGAGAGTTCCAGCATTTGAAATAGGAATGGGGGGTTGGAGGAGGGGGGGGATAATGCAATCAAGTAATTTCTCTACAAAAACTAACTATACAATTAATAAAAAACAGGGTCTAGGAATAATATGCTGGAATTTGGCGCTAAAGGCCCAGAATTCAAAACTGAAGTTGATGTTTCCACATGCCTTTCCCTTCTGTCAGGTCTAGCAATGGTTAACTCATTATGAATGTGAGAAATACCAAGCCTACATTAAGCTGCAGGTTTCCTCTGCTAGTCCTCATTGTACCACAACAAGTACTGAATTTCCCTCATTTAGTTCTCTACAGAGATTTCATTCTCACTGGTGCCCTAACCTGGAAAATGAACTCCTTCACCACTGGTGCAGGAGGTGGAGGTTGGGAATGCTAAATGGCCATAACTAGAAGCAATGGACCCAAGAACTGTTTAACCAAGATAAGAAATAAGGAACAAGTTGTAGAAAACTATCCAAGCTATATGTAAGAATGAGTTACATTATAACAGAAGTACTGTATGTAGATAGGTTGTACCCAAAGTCATAAGTACATTTATTTTATATTACTGCAAAGGCATATGTACAAAAAAACAGACTGTCTTGAACTACTGGAGATGTCCTGCCACTATTCCATGAAATCCCCAGACTAATCCAAACATTTCTGCTACCAATGCATGAGTTTGAATAGAAGTAGTAGTAGAAGTCCGTGTCAGTATAACACAATTATGCACATGTGGCCTGCTGGACTGAACAGACTATGATGTATAATTCTGATTGGAATAACATATACAGCTACTGAATCTTTGCTAAAACAGATACATATTTCTATTCCTCAAAACTTGTGGTACGATTCATGAAAGTTTTGTGGGAATTAGATGAAATCTTCTAGAAAAGGACAGAAAAACTTGATGACTAAACTGAGACACTGTAATCTACTGCTTTTCTGCCACAGGGACCTTGAACTTGCTTGAGTGATGCTGCTGTGATTGCCAGTGATCATGTTAACAGATGAGATGATTTAACTTAAAGAAAATGTGTTTTATACCTCATAGTAGACCTTTCCTTTCTCCAAACTTGTAACACGATCCCAGAGCCGTGTCCGACTTTCACAGTCATAGATTCGAAATGGTCTGGACTCATCTGTGAAGAACTTCGGCTTGCGAGCTTGGACAATCACCACATCAAAATACCGCATCCAGTCATTTCCTACTAGCAACTCCATTCCTTTGTTCCTATATGAAGAATTGGAGGAGGGTATTAAAAAAAATGAGATGAGAATAGCCATTCCATAACAGCTATGGAAATAAAATCGCAGAATCCAAACTAACAAAGTTTACTGTTACTCACACAAATCGGTATGGACTATTGGTGACTAGGAAGAGTTTCTTGCTTGCAGCCACTAGACGGTCAAAGAATTTGCGGATGTCCTTGTTTTGCTCCAAATATTCTGACACATTCTGCTCCACAATTTCATGCATTACTGGATGCCCATTCTGTACTGAGCTCTGTGGGAATAGCAGTTAAATGATTAAGCATAATTTCTCCAGCACAGCTACAAACAATTTTCACAAATCTAAAAATCCAGGAAGTGATAGATTTTTTAGGATATGCTTCATTTCTGTTTGAGTAATCAAGTTTTCGGACGAACTTAGTACTTGACTGTTCACAGTGCCACCTCTTACAGCCTAAATGTGGGAACCTCAACATCTCACAACCCTATAGGCCTCCAAGGCCTGTTACTGGGATAGTTTTACTTTTTTTTTTTACTTTATCTGTGACCACGCGATGACAAAAAAAGATTTATGACCTAATTTTCATATGTAAAACATACCTTCACATCACGAAAGAGAATTTCAGGATGGTAGTCAATGTGGTTGCGTTCAAAGTATTCAGCGACATTACACAGTAGGCTCATCTCGGGCACCGAGAATAGATCGGCTAACTGCACCATTTTTATCTTCACATCATGCTGTCAGCAATTCAAGAACGCAATTCCTTATTGGTGACTTTGAACAGTTGCTCATACTATGCAACACAGAACACTGATATAGTGAACTTATTAATTAAAACAGTTGAAACCTTTGAATGTTATGTGATTAACAGCTTCTGAGGCTGTTTCTGGATAAACAGAACTTCATGATTAGAGCACAATATGTTTTGAAATGTTAGTAATAAATCAACCGCAAGAACCTCAAAAAATGATACCTACAGATGAAATAACAATATACACAGAAACTGCTTTAGTATCATATGTGCGTCAGAGCTACTATGCACATAAGAAGGCTGTAGTGGTACTCAGTGTACAGTGCTCACTTAACAGGCAAAGAAGTATGTACACATCCATGCTCTTCAAATTACAGAATGCAGAAAAACTTAGCAATAAAGGAATATCTCTAGTTCGTGGCAACAGTGTTTTGCTGAAATACTGGATACATTTGTTTTTGTGTAGAATGATAAGATCATAACATGCAGGTTATCAGTTTATTTCTGTCATATTGCAGTGAAGACATGACTTTTATCAGTTTATAACAATAAAAGGATTAAGCATTACTTCGTACAAAACAGCTGGTTGGTGATTAATAAAGTAGCCTAACCAGACTGTGACCTGCCATTTTCATACAGGATTCAAATATCTCTTCCACCGCGAAAAAATTGTCGAAGATATTCCTATAAGCCTCATTTGGTTATGTAGAGAAAAAGCATCATATATTGTGACAGCAAATAGATTCACATTTTAATCAAAGCTTCGGTGCAAGATGGAAACTATTATAACAATTTCTGACATTGAAGTATAAAATAAAATCACAATCCAATGGGTTATCTTAATACTGTATTATTTTATCATAAACACAGAATGAAAATAAAAAGATATGCAATTTAATACATAATCCAAAACCACAGGAAAATATGATGCAGACATGACTGGTGTGAGGCATTATGCTCTACATGAACCATGTTTCAGAAAGGAAGGCAGTACAAAAACAGTTACCCATACTAGATTCAGTGAATTATTTCAAGGTACATGCCTTGTAAACTTACTGTCTCTTGTACAGTGCAAATAAACTCTACTGTATAAATAAATATTAGCATTTTCATAATGAAATCTTATATCTGTAACATAATTTTCTCAGAAAATTTCCTTTTGTGATCATAAATATTTCTTGGGTAAGCCACAGATCTCTCATCCAAAAACAGTCCTCTGTGATCATGTCTTTCCTGTAAATTCATGAGAATAAGTGACACCCTTCTTTTACAAATTAATTAATTAATTATCATAACTGAAAAGAAAAGAATGGTGCTAGAGAGAGAGAAAGCAGTGACTGTATAAACACAGTAACTACAGACAAGCTACTATCTGTAGTTCACAATCTACATTCCTATGACAACCCACACTACTCACACATAAACAACTACTTATGATTCAATGAACAGAAAGTCTGTACCTGCCAGTTTCGAGGAAATATTTATGTGTTGCTAAAAATAATGCTATATTAAATTAAGAAATACTATTAATTAATTTAAATAATAAAAATGTTAAAATTTGGAAAATAATTTACCATACGATCGCAGGTAAGTATAATGAATACTAACACACATATCCATTCATACTCACACATATGCATGCATATGCATTCACGCATACACACGATATTCCCAGTTAGTAAAGTCTGGATTATTCTTCATTATTCACCTTTTTCTCTTTCACAGGAATTTAATAAAGGTTTACATAAGAGTACATTATCATGCACACAAGCACCAGTGAACCTAGCTCTCCTTCCCTCCAAACATTCCAATTAAGCAGACTATTTCCCAGTCTATACAGTCTACTGCTGGAGAATGTGGCTTCTCTCACCCAACAACGTGGGGTTATGAAGAAAGTAGTCTTCTGGGTTTTGGCGCCGTGTATTATTCGTTTTGGCCGATGTTTCGGAGGAACATTCACAGCCATTCACCTGCTCTGAAGATGGAGGCGATACGTTCCTCTGAAACGTCGGCCAAAACGAATAATACACGGCGCCAAAACCCAGAAGACTACTTTCTTCATAGTCATCGCCGTGAAAACCTCAAAACTTACAACATTGGGTTATGCCTTTTTATTTTATTTTATTTTGTCCTTGGCACTACAGCCCCAGTGGGACTAGGCCTACGTCCATGAACTTCTCCGTTCACTTCGGTTTTTCTAGATCTTACACATTAGGTAAGACTCCTTGGGCAGGTGATCAGCTCATCGCAAGGCCTCTACCTGTACATAAACACAGAAAAACGCACACACACAAACTAAACATCCATGCCCAGAGTGGGATTCGAACCCACAATCCAGGTTTCCAAGCGAGCGAAGACAGTACATGCCTTAGACCGCTCGGCTACCGTGACTGGCAGGTTATGCTTATTACTGCGCTGAAACTACCTTGTGTACTTGGCAAGCTGTAGCAGTAGCACAGTCGAGGGAAGGTTACTACTCCGCCTGCTGGATCTGCCTTACATACCTCTCACCACTGTCTGTACCTGCACAATCCTAAGAAGCCTGAATCCTTTTCACACCAAATATCAGCACTTACATCATGGAGAGGAACTCTGTGTATAAGGTGTGGATAAACAGTGTTCCAGCATTTGCTCCTTTGTATCCATAAGTCCATTCAATTAAGTGCACGCTTTGTTTCAAAATTGTCAATGTGGGATAACATTCACTATCATGAACTGACTGATGATACTAGCTATAGAAATAACTGGGTAATGTAAATGCAAAGAGTGTACAGCTGTAGTTTCATGAGGTTGTAGTACTTTCAATAATTTTGCCTTGATCCTTGTGGTCTTTGGATATTCCTGTTTCATGTGCGAGGCACTCATGAGGCTTATGAGGTGAATGTTCAAGCTGAGCACCAATATTGCTTGTGTTAATAATCTACAATGTTTTGCTTTCCTGTCTGTTAACATGTCACTTGTGCTCACTTTATTGACAAGATTCTGAATTGTGCTTCAGTGGGGACTCAATCCCCATAAAACTTTCTTGTGGATATTCATTTAACATTTCCTACTACACTTACACTTCACACAAAATTCACATATAACACATAATGCTCTAGTGTAAATTTATCTGTGTCCAACACAGGAAAATTACTGAAATAATCACATGTTTCGTGAAATCAATGAATCTAGTCTAGATCTGGCGTAGCTGACTTATCTCAAAGACAATTGAGTTTCTGTCCCACTCTGAAGTCAACTAATCTCAGCTACAACAGATCCTTGTTACACAGGCTCCACACGGACCACACTGAAAACACAAGTCATGGGACTGCTACCCAGCCTGTCCACTAGGGCACCGGCTGCTGCACAGCAACGAGCTATAACATTCATACAATTGTTACGTGTGTGTATCGCAGGGTGTTTATTGAGCCATTGCCTAGCAATGCTTTGAGCAAATTCATTATAATATGGAAATGGATCTGAGACAGGAAGGGGTGGTATTGACTCGATTGATGTGACTCAAGATAGGGACCAATGGTGGGCTCTTGTGAAAACGGTAATGCACCTTCAGGTTCCATAAGATGTTCGGAAAGTCTTGAGTAGCTGCACAACTGATGGCTTCTCAAGAAGGGCTCAGCCCCAGAAGATTAGTTAGTTGCTTGAATGACACTTGAACACACAGGGTACCAGACAATGGAATAGAGAAAATCCTATCTTATGCCTGAAGTTCCACTCCATCATATAAAATTTGGCATTTGGTGCATCCAAATGCAAGCGAGGTTATGGGATCTGTTTTATGAAGGTACAAGTAATTCTGAAAGAAGTATGAGGCAGATGCTGCAAGCAGACCAGTAATTTGCTTTCACTCTATGATGATATTGCTACAATTAACACAGTAGCAAAGGCGGCAACCTGTATTGTAAGTGCTCATAACAAACGATCCATGCCCCAGCATAGCGAACCAAATATTCTCAATTTATAAATGTTTATTGTCTGTGCATGTAAACAAACATACACTAACTAAACTAACATACACTGAAGTTCAAAATTAATAGTTAGTAACATGTTACAGTACAAGAATTCAAAACATAAATTTCATGAATGTTAAAAATGCATTCAAAATTAATATATACTTACAAAGAAAAAACAACTCCGTCCAGTGTGACTATTTCAGTTTTACTACTTGAAAACTTAGCACCCTTACATGTTTCGATCCTTACGGATCATCTTCAGAGGGAATATCAATACTTATTTGGAAACTACTATCACAATAGGTGTTCTGAGTACTAAATTACATAAACACACAATGCCTGGAATACACAATATACACAATATTCAACTTTTCACAATCACAGCAGCCTTCCTGGTACTAAAACTTTCAAAGTGTTTAAAAACTTTGTTAAGTTAAAATTTATAAACCAAGTAAGTTCGTGTCACTTCTCCTATCATCTTTCTTGANGAAGTTAGTGAAAACAACACAACAAGCCACGAACAAACACAGGACGATACTAAGAATCTCCTTCTCAAGATAGGCAGCACAAGTTCAGCCCCCTTCAAGAAAGATGATAGGAGAAGTGACACGAACCTACTTGGTTTATAAATTTTAACTTAAACAACAAAGCTTTAAAAACCTTAATGCCTGGAAAGCTGCTGTGATTGTGAAAAAATTGGATTTTGTGTATATTGTGTATTCCAGGCATTGTGTGTGTGTATGTAATTTAGCACTTAGAACACCTATTGTGATAGTAGTTTCCAAATAAGTATTGATGTTCTCTCTGAAGATGATCTGTAAGGATCGAAACATGTAAGGGTGCTAAGTTTTCAAGTAGTAAAACTTAAATAGTCACACTGGACGGAGTTGTTTTGTCTTTGTAATTGTTAGTGTGACGGACCAGAATGAAACAAATCAAATTAATATATACTTAGTTACTAAACACAATTTAAATAACTAGACTTTAACCACAGCAGCATACAGCCATCATACTGCTAAGCAATAAAACAATAGAAACCCATACTCTAATCTATAAATTATCTACAACTGACATTTCTACAACATGAACTCAAATGTAGAGCAACATAAGTACATTTGCATTCTGATAGTTTGGACAGGCTTCCATAGGGAGGCAAGACTACCTGGGTTTCAGATCTACAATTCAAACTCACCAACCGTTGCCCTCTCTGCATAGATACGTGGTCCGCCCCAAAAGGAAGGAATGTTTCATTTTTCAATTACTTGGAAGAACAGGTATTTTATGTCAGCCGCCAGAGGGTAGGGCAGCATCAGCGGTGGGGAGAGAAAGAAACCATTCACATATGTCTAAATCAGTTGAACAGCTTTCTACTTATGAATAAAAATTTATTACTTTAACTTTAGGGATTAAGCCTATAATTTCACTACCAACTGCTTCAAATAACTAACTAAATTCATGGCACACTCTTCCTAACAATGAACAATGCTTTTAGAGCAAAATGTGGCCGTAACAAAGTTTCCACCTACATACAACAGTGAATGAGTAAGAGTGAGCACTGTATGGCAGTTAGCTGAAACCAGATGTTTCTGATGATCTTATGGGCTAGGCACTAGATGCTTACGGTTAACATGTGTTCAAGGAAGGATGGAAAATACGTGGAGCAGCCATAAAATAAATGGACTGATTTTTTTACGACTCCTTGTGGCCTTGGGAACAGTGAGCGAGGTGGCATATTAGCCTGTCCTCTTCTCTCCATCAACCCTACGACTTCCAAGGCCACATGACCAACATTGTGATAACAGCCTTTGTTTGAAGCCGACTGTGTATCTGAGTTCTGTTGGAATTATGTTAAGTGTGAAAGTAGAGCGACATGTTAATGTGAAATTCCTTGCAAAACTTTGATAATTTGCTACAGAAACATACAGTTTGTTGATGGAAGTTTATGGTGATAAATGTCTATCTCGTGCTCAAGTTTTCAAGTGGTTCAAACAAATTAAATAGGGAAGGGGAGAGACCAAAGACGATCCGTGCCCTGGTCGGCCTTGCACATCAAAAACAGATGCTAACATTGAAAAAATTGGTGAAATCGTTGCATGAGGTTGCTTGATAAAGAAAGTGTTCAAGATTTTACATGAATATTTTAATATGAAAAAAGTGTGCTTGAAGATGGTGCTGCCAATCCTCACTTCTGAGCAAAAGGAAACTCAAATGAACATTTGCACCGACATCCTTAAAAACAAAGAAAATGATCCAAACTTTTTAGGAAATATAATAACTTGTGTTGAATCATGTTTTTTTAAATATTACCCAGAAACTAAGTGCCAATCCACACATAGGAAGAGTCCCAGGTCACCAAGAAAAAGAAAAGCATGGAAGAGCAAGTCAAATTTCAAGGCAATGTTGACAGTTTTCTTCAACATCTGAGGGACTGCTCATATTGATTGGGTGCCTGAAGGTCAGACCATTAGACAGGTCTACTATAAGGAGGTTCAGGCATTCCTTCATTAACAGGTAAGAAGAAAAATACCTCAAATGTGGAAGAAGAGCTCATGGTTTCTTCACCATGACAATGCACCAGCACACAAGACATTTCTGGCAAAGCACAAGATTCCCATGTTGGAACATCCACCCCTACTCACCTGACCTAGCCTCGTGTGACATTCTTTATTTCCAAAGATCAAGTCTGCATTAAAAGGAACTCATTTCAAGTCTGTAGATGCAGGGAAGGCAAAGGCGACAGAGGTAATGAAGCTATCAGAAAAGGACCTGCAGCATTGCTTAACAGTGGAAAATTCGCATGGAGTTGTGTATGGGTCAGGGAAGGGACCACTTTGAGGGTGATAACATTTCCATTATGTGATTAGTTGAATAACAGATTTTAGAGCATCAGTCCGGTTATTTGATAGCTGCTCCACATATACTGCAATTTCCTGGTTACTGTGTGGTGATAATTACAAGCTATCATTGTGTCATGTTCAACTCTGATATTGGTATATTCAATTTGAATGGCTGTGAATACCAGCATATCTCCATATTTTCTTAATGCTGTTTACACTCTGGGACATGCAGAAATCTCAACACCAGAAATTAAATATAAGCTTCAGGCTTTCATGGCAGGAAGTGTTCAGACTGTGGTTTTCTGCACTGTTGCAGTGTGTAATATTGTATGTGGATAGTGTTACAGAGGAACCTGCTGCCTCCATCTTCAAGACTGACTTCAGTCTGAAAATGGCAGATGCATGTACCTCCAAGATGTTTGTATTTACCTGTAAATGTGACTTTGAAGATGGAAGAAGCATGCTCCCCCAATACACTGGTATCCACCTAGAAGACTACACAGTATCACAGCTCAAAGGGCCACAATTTGAATTACATATGGGTTAAAACTGCAAGTGGGTTTGTATTTCACTCCTATCACCAGAAGTAGTCCAAAATAAGCCCAAATGGCTGGCAGCATATGTCATAAAAGAGAGTGAAATCATCACGAGAATAACAAGTGGAAGGAGACATTAGCCCCATTCCAGGTAAGAGCAACAGAATCCTTGTGGCAAACATTCAAATCAATCTGTGTAAGTATTCAAGTACTAAGTAAAAAATAATTTTTTTTTTATCCGTTTCAAATATTCCATAAATTTGTGAACAAAGAAGTTTCTCCCTTACTTATGTTGATGTATTCTTTCATTCCTTTATTAAATTTCTGAGAGCTTTTAGCATTTGGAGGAAAACAGTATACCCAGAAACTTCAAACGTTTACAGGAATCCACAGAAGCAAAAATCTATTGCAATTGTTAACTTGGTAGATATAGGAACTGATTTTCTCATGTTTGGTATCCATTCTCTCATCTTCTATCTAATTTTATTCAAAGCCATTACGTTAAATTCTTGTTCACCTCTGAAACAATTATTTGCTTATCATTGCACAAAGTTAAATATGCATGATGCTTCTAAATACATATTTAACTCAAATTCTTTTTCCTTCCCCTATAGCTTCTACTGTGAACTCAGTGTGTGACTTTATAGGCAGCAGCCTTAAGTATCAAATTTATGATCATGAACTTCCAAAAATAAGACTTAATGCTTGAAAGGGATATCTAGCACTTTTCACAACAGGCAACCTACTATAGTGTAAAAATAAAGACTGGTATGTCTCGCACAGCTGTTCCACATTGCCAACAACATTGCAAAAATGAACTGCCATGGCAATAGATTTCCATCACTGTTGTTGCATGCACAGCAATAAAATCTCCAAACATTGACCACAGTTGATCAATTTTTAATGCTCTTCTAAAAACGTACATAAGAAATATGATAACTAATAAATTCCGTTTTCATGGAGCTCATCACATTTACAAAGGGATATACCGGATCCTGTGCACAATTTCACATCCTGTATCTCCAACATACATTTCAATATTGTTCTCTCTACTCATACGTCCTACAAACGGCCTCATTCCAGGAACTTTTCCAACTAAATTTTTGTATACACTTCCTTCCAGTCTCCATCTTATTAATTTAGCCTCTCTAACAATAAGAGGTGAAAATTACAGATTAACTTTATAATATTAAATTCAAAATTAATAAAAATTTGTAAAACCAACACAATGAGCTGTGATAGCTCAGTTGGTATGGCAATGGGCTATGGGCTGGATGGCTGTGTCCAGACCAGCTCTGGGACCCACCCAGCTTCCTATCCAGTGTGTACCATGGGCTCTTTCTCTGGGCTGGACAGTAAAACTGACCAGTAACCTCTATCCTGTGCTGAGCTAAAAACTGGTGGGCCCTATACTTCCATGCCCCCATATGTCTTTATGGCAGAGTGCTTCATTAATTAAGCACTGGCACAACTTTACCTTAACTTTAACACAATGTTTCAGCTACATGCAACTTTTACATTTAGCCAATTTTACTACTATTTACTATATTTATTTTTATTACCATATACACAGGTCAGTCAAAAAGTTCCCAGAATTCCCCTGCAGATGGAGAATGAGCAATAAGATAGCGCACACACTGTTGTGGTGGGAAGCTCAGCATGTCTGCTCGCAGGCCCAACAGGTCTGGACAGGTTTCAGTGTGCAGTATCGTTACTGTTCCGTTTGAATTAGATGTGTTGGTCATTCTGTGCAATGTCGCAGTTCAAACAGCATGCGAACATCAAGTTCATGTGCAAATTGGGAAAATCTGCTTCAGAGACGCTAGTGGCCCTGCAGCAAGTTTATGGTGATAATGCAGTAAAGAAATCCACAGTTTACAACTGGTTTTCCCAGTTTAAGAATGTAAGGGAGACCTTCGACATCCAGAACTGAAGAAATGACTGGAAAGCGCAACAACTGATTCGATGTGATCGAAGAATGACCATCGCAGAGTTGGAGCAAGAAGTTGGTACTGTTACTGGCCATTTCTACGTGCAAGTTTTGCAGAGGTTGCATGACGCGGTTCAGAGGAAGCGGCATGACAAGTGGCAGGGACAGCAGTTTCTGCATCACGATAACACACCGAGCAACACATCACTTGTTGTGCAGCAATTCCTCGCCGAGAAAAACATTCCTGTCATCACTCAACTACCGTACTCTCCGGATCTCACTCCATGTGACTTGTGGCTGTTCCCTAATCTGAAAAGGGGACAAGTTTCCCAACCATGGAGGACATCAAATCAAATGCAACGGCTAAGCTCCGGAAGATTCCAAAAGAAGCCTTCCACCACTGCTTCCAACAATGGCAGGATCGATGGAGCAAGTGTGTGTGCGCGCAAGGGTCCTACTTTGAAGGTGATTAGGTAAACGCTGCCATATGTCCTACCATTAGAGTGCTGTACCACCATTCTGGGAACTTTCTGACTGACCCTTGTATAACACTTTAATGTTTAATATGAACTTCACAGGTCAGTTGGTTCATTAGGCAAAATTACACACTAGATGTGTGTTCCCCCATAATTAAAAAGTTAACACAAATATATATTTCAAAGTGCTTGAGAGTTAGAGGATGAAACAAATGTGTTGGAACATGTCACCCATCTTGTGAAAACAGGTCAGAATACATGCTGTGTGACCGTGTATTTATATATTTTCATTGATCCTATATAACATGACAGCACACAGTAGCATAGTTGGTTGAGGCACTATGCTACAATCTGGACAGGCGTGGGTTTGATTTCCGATGAGATCATTGGATTTTTCAATTGACCCAGTCCTTCCAGTCACACTATGGCCCTGGGGTCAATTCATCCTCTAATAGAAATGAGTACCAGGAATCTTCCAGAGGGTAAAGGGCAGCAGTAGGTGCTTAGGGCTGATCTGAATGCCTAGAAAATGTGGGGGCATCAATGTCTCACAACCCTATGGGCCTACAGCCTGTNAAATTACACAATAAAACATTCTATAATTATAGAATGTTTTATTGTGTAATTTTCTCCACTTTTTTGTTACTTCAGCCTCTCACAGGTCCAGGCATGTTTCTCACCACTTATTCACAAATGCCCCTCAATATAGTACGATCTTCCCATAGAGTGAGAGATCAAGTTTTGCATACAGATTCTTAGATAGTACATAAGAAGATAAAACATTCTGAGCAATCATTAACTAGCAATGTGGTAGCAGAACCCAAAGGTTCAATGCCAATAAGAGTAAACACAATGGACATGATCCTGAGCCACTGTCATTCTCATCAGCATTTGTTTCCCCAACATCCACCTTCCACACTTCTTCTTCTAAATAATTTTCCAGAGATTTTTCAGCCAAAATCATGTACATATTCCTTGTCTCCCCCCATCCGAGCCAAATACCCAGGACAAAATAGTTCCTACATTTCATTATTCTAACAAACCAGGTAACCTGCATAAATTACAAACTTCCTCATTATATATTTAATGGCTCACATATTTACATTTTCTTAGATACAAATATCCTCCTAAGCACTTTGTTTTCAAACACACATAATTTATTTGCTCATGGTAACAGATCACATTTCATATCCACAAAAAACTACAATAATTCTTTTTATGTCGTGGTTCCCCAGCTTTCTGGCTAACAGATGGTGTGTCACACTTCCTGAACTAAATAATAAACAAGAATTCTTGATTTTAACCCTTTCATAATTTTATCCTCCTAATTTAAATTTGTTTCTGTTGTAAGTTGATAAATTTTAAAATACTCACAAATTATTTATTACAAATATTTTGAGTCTGATGCAGTTCTGAAACACATCTGTGTGTGTAGTTTTTCTATAGTTACCTCCAAGCAAATTTATTTATTGACCTGTAGGAAAATGTTTGTGTTGTACTCTATCACATTTATATGCTCCCCAGAGAGAGTCTAGATTAGTTAACTAGCTCTGCTAGAAAATAAACCACAGTTAATGATAAGGTATCATGGATCATAAGAATGCTGTATACATAACAAAATATCAGCGCAAAGGCTGGTTTTCTTTTTCTCTTCTTGTGGTTTTACAAGTTTGAACATTTAATGATAATTTCTTATAAATCTCATTTGAATGATTCTGAATTTGGCCAGCAACATAATATAATTAAAACAACACAGGTGTCTGCAGAAGAAAGTGAGTTTATATTAGTAACACCAATGCATTCTCTATGATTATTACGAACACCAACACTTGAACAATGTTACACACACAAACAATGTCAGACTTACCACATTTTTCACCTGTGACTCAACGTAGGCTATTGGGATGACACGATTCTTATACAACCTCAACACTTCCTCATCAGAAACAGGGGACAAGCCACGATACACAGTACCCAGTTGGATTTGTAAAAATGAGTCAATCTTGAGCAGCAGTCCTTTCTCAACATCATAATGAAGACCACGGACTGCAAACCCAGGCTTGTATTCCAGCTCAGCAATGCCTGCAGGATACTATAGGAAAAAGACAAGTTAACCTCTGCTTCTATTAAACCTAATATAAAACCTGACAGCTGGAATTAAGCCTATAGTGCTGTGTACATGCAAAAGAGGGATATATCACAGTAAGTTTTACATCAATTTCCAGCCAGGGAAATTAGATATTCTCAACGATACTATAAATGTACTGTCATTAGAGTGTATCTAGCCACATGAATGTGTAAAGTAGTGGAACATGAGTCTATGTATATGCATACATTTTGTCATTTTACGACAAAACAACATTCAGTTCTGTAACTACAGTACCTGTGATTTAAACAACAACTGCACAGGATTTAAATCTCAACAGGGTTCATTTTAAATAACCACTAATTATTTTGAATTGTTTCATTTTTGGTCCATTACACTATCAATCACAAAGTCAATAGAAAGTCACAACACACAGCACATAGGAAACATCTAACCATAAGCCATACAACCTCAAGCTGACATCTCCCATCTTCGGGATGAATTAACAAGGAGGAGCTTAACATTTCACTTCAAATGTTTTAAATTTTTAAATATTTTAACATTGGCGTTTTAACTTGAGGGCAGTTTCGGATGGAATGTGAGAATTGATAGTGCATTCAACAATCCTAGCAAGTGTTGTGCTTTTACACGTCGACATATTGTAGCAGCGTCCACGCAGCAAACATAGCTGTGTACATCTTAAACAACGACAGTGTTTTCTTGATTGTACTATGTGCCTCTGATGATGGTTTTATTAAACCGAAACATGTAAGGCAGAAATGATAAAGAAGTGACCTACAAATTGTTACACTCGACGGACTTTCTATTGACTTTGTAACCACTAATTACATCAACACAGCCACGATAGCTCGGTCAGTATAGCAATGGGCTGCATGCTGTATGACTGGGATTTGATTCCTGGCAGAGGCAAGAGATCTCTCTCTTTTCCACAGCATCCAGACTGGTTCCGAGGCCTAACCAGCCTTCTATCCAATGGTTATTGGGACTTCTTTCCTGGGAACAAAGTGGCCAGGGTGTGAATCTAACCACTCACACCCCTCTAGTACCAAGGTCAAGAATGGTAGAGCTAAACTTTGAATCCCCATGTCTTCATAATGTAGTGTTTAGTTAATTAAGCACAACAACAATTTTTACCTTACCAATTAAATTAAATGTACACATTGTGTACTGGTAACAATGAGTTTCATTTCAAAATAACAGTGATTTGTTACTTCTTTGTGATAAAAATCAGTTGTATGTCAGCGATAACTGTAACTCAACATAGCATTTGCAAACTGTTACACATGTGAATATTTTGATTTGAGTTTTCCATGAGTTTGATCAAGTGGCTGGTTACAAAAACATACCAGATGTTTAGTCTTCCAGTGCTTCCTATCTCAAGGTCCAGAAAAAGAAAACAATAAAGTGTGAATTCTGAAGTTCCTTTCAAGAATCTGAACAACAAAATATCTCGCTGGAAGCTATACTTCAAAGTTTTGGAAAAGGTTGAAGCTATACTTCAAAGTTTTGGAAAAGGTTAATGTGGCTATCAGCATTTCACTTATGCAACAAACTGATCACCTACATAAAAAGACCGACTAATCCTTCGTCTTAGTGGAGGCCCCATTTTCAAACATTTATATGTCTAGCAGGGTTTGATCCCAGGTCTGGTCAAGTGGCATTTGTGGTGGACAAAGTGGCACTGGGGTAGGTTTCCTCCAAGTACTTCGGTTTCCCCTGCCAATCTTCCTTCCACCAATTGCTCCACAATCACCCTCACCTATCATCTGGGGCTGGTACAATAGGCCAGAAGTGGCCGCAATACAAGGGACTTTGTCCCAACCCACTAGCAATAAAAAAAATATGTCTAGCAGAGAATCAATATCTTGATCATGGATCTGGTGGAGACTGAGGCCAGGAATAGCTGTGCTGGCAATGTCCAGCAGCAATTTAACTGACCATCCAAACACGTAAAACTCTAAATACAGATGACATGTACTACCCATTCTTAGACTGCAGTAAATGACCTGCCCTCTTGTCAGAGAGGGTGTCACACATTGACAAAACCGCAACTGTTTAATGGTAACAAAAATCTGGTCTTGGAGCCCAGATGGGGCTTGACACCAAGATAGACTGGCAGACTGACCAATGGTCACAATGTGGCTTTTACTTAAATTAGTCACTGCCTTGAGTTAATTGTGGCCATGAATTAGCTGTGAGAAGGCAGAATTCTGGCAAACGACATGACACAGGACACAGCTGGGAATCGTAACCAGGCAACGGTTGGTGAAGACACAGAAGACTGAGCATAAGCTGTGGTGAGAAGGAGGGTGTGCAAATTAGTGAGAGCATTATAATTACCTGTTACAATTTATAAGTCTTAATTCTAATTACCAATCTAAACCCTGTGTCTAGTCACTAATACATGAAAATATTATATCTTATGGAAAGGATGCCAATGCTATAACCAAAACGTACATGAAACATGTGGTAAAAAATCTGAATAAGTCTCGACATCTAATATTTGTAAAGAAAACCTATGGATTCCAAATCCCTTTGCAAATCATTCTGATATTAAATTTCACCACTGGAAGAAGGAAAACTCATAGAACCGACCACCATCAGGACTCTGGAAATATTTAGGCAGAAATTCCTTTCAGCATTTTCGATAAGCATTATGAATGATTATTCCTCATTGAGTGAGAAAGCTCTTAAGCTCTTGGTGCCATTCTCATTGATATGTGCACAAAGTGGGATTTTGGCTATGACTAATAAAAACAAGAGGAGAAATACATCCTGTCTTAAAGCATGTGTGTGACTTGAACTTTTAAACTCAGCTGAAACCTGGCCAGATCTATCAACAAAAATCTTCAAGAACAGATACCATATCAGTGTCATCTGAGTGCAACTTGCTTCACTCTTTATTTGTGTTTTAAATTACTTTCCACAAGAAAGTGAAGTTTTTATAGTGAAAAAACATACAAAGTGAAATTTCAAGACACTGTTATACTCCCCCATGCATGGAAAGATGAAGTCTGTGTCACAAGTATAAGACCCCTTTCTGCTGATGGTGATCCACCTTCCATAAATCCTGTCAAGAGTACATTTTTTGTCATATATTTACTTCAAGCATGTAGTACAAACCATGACTTAACTAACTGTGTCTGTATATTAGTCAGTCTATATTCTATTATATTTAAGCATCCTGTTGCACTCCATACGATAAATGATATAAACTCCGTCTCAAGTGCAAATAATATATTTTGTGTCTTTGATCTTGCTCCCTACACTACATGTTTCGGCCTCAGACGGCCATCATCAGGTGTATAACACTCACGTCGCTGTCACACTGCACCCAGTTCAAAATTTAACATCTAAAACACTTATTTTANTAGAAGTTGATAATGACAGGGAGAGTGTTTTAGATGTTAAATTTTGAACTGGGTGCAGTGTGACAGCGACGTGAGTGTTATACACCTGATGATGGCCGTCTGAGGCCGAAACATGTAGTGTAGGGAGCAAGATCAAAGACACAAAATATATTATTTGCACTTGAGACGGAGTTTATATCATTGATAGTCTATATTCTGTTGATCAGAGGGGTCTGCAGAATTATTGACACTTGGCAAAGTTTCCAAGTACCAAGAAGTTGAGAAATACTGTCTTAGAGCATTCTGCATAGGTAAGTACTTCAAAAGAAGTAACAAACAAAATCAGTGCTTATTTATTCAGTTTACAGTTAACATTATATTACTTACTAAAGTGTTCAACATACGATGCAAGCTGAATATATTTAATATCAGTCAATTCCAGCCAACTGACTTTCAACATCTCATATGAAATCCCTCAAAACCAAATTCTTGAATTTATTCTACAGCTCAAGAATTCACATATGCTAACTTATCCCTTTTTATTCCCAGACTACAGCTTTTAAGAAACCTGACGTTTGAAACTTCTCAGCTATCACATCTAGTTCCAACCGCACTTCGCTTATAAACTTCTATGCCCTGTGGCTAATGTTAGTTTTAAGCTATATAACCTAAATGGACAGCAATCATCAGAATTTAAATCAGGGCCAGTCAGGTTACATTAACAAGTTTTCTCATTATGTAATATTCCCCAGCAGCTACAAATACTGCTATGGTAATCAACAGTTGGGAATTGATACAATATACATTTAATTGTCTTATGGTGGATGAAATAGAATGCAGTTTGTTTAACCTTTAACACCAGACTTCTGAAATGGTGGTAAGCTTGAGCTGGCCAGAGTTTATTTAAATGTCCATTGCTACTCTGCGTTTAAATGTCCGTTCCTGTTAGGGCGCTTAAACAATTTTAAGCATTGTGTTTAAAATTACTGTATCTAACGCAATTTTTATGATAAATGGATGGAATTAACTCTGTTTGTATCAGCAAAGAACATAGTGTCGCATATTTTAACGGAATATTTGAAAATGTTTATACAAGGAATTATACTCTATTTTCAAATTTTTTCTTTTAATTATGATGCGTACTGCAAAAATGGTTTCCTAGTTCTTCACAGAGTTGTTCTGCATTATAAATTCATTTCTGTTTGTAACACTTGACAAATTTTAGCAGTCCCTGGTGTCATAAAACAGATGGAAGCAATAAAATCATTTGGTCTTCTGCTAGCACTGCTTACACTCTTCAGATTTTCGAATCTTTTGACTAAAGGACACAAGAATGAAAGAATAGCTATTCAAGAGAAAGCTAGAGGGGTCCCTTCTTCAGTGCTAAGACCGTTCGTTATAGCAGTAAGAGATTATTGCCCTTTCTAGGGTCGTGAACAGACAGTTGCATCGTGACTGAGATACAGAGTGTGATCTGTTTTCTGTGCGTTCATAGTGAAATCAAATACTGTAGTTTCATTTCAGCCTATATACATCAAACAAATAACAACAAAAAAGGTATGTACATCGAATTTTACTATATATTTTTAACACATTAATCTGCAGAATCTGCAATAAAAGTACTTGCTCGTGGATGAGTTTGGGCATAACTCATAGGTATACTCTTTTTGTTGTTCATTTAGGTATCATTTTATTTCCTCTATTATGGTTTTACTCAAGTCTGTCTGGTAATTACTACATTTAAAAACAAATATTTAGGACTGTGCATGCGCTTCTATGAAAGGTGTGTGTGCACGCTTCCACTAGCGGAGTTTAAATGCCAGACTGGCCAAAAAGGGGTACTTTGGCCACGATGACCATACTCATTACTGGCCTGATCGAGGCACTTCGGCCATTAAAGGTTAAAAAAGAGGCTATAATTACCTTATGCTTCTGAATGAGTGTGTCTCTTCCTAGATTATAAAGAAGGAAATCCATGGATGGTTTATAATGTGCTAATGTGTAGTCATAGTCAAATCCATACACATTGACTTCTTTCAGATCTAGTTCATTGCAAGCAAAAACAGCTCTCTTATTGACATCAGGTGGAAGTTTCTTTGCTATAACAAAAAAGAGTAAAATTATTTTGTGACTTATTTTGTAATCAGACACCATTATCATTCCACTTACTTTATAAAACATGTGATTAACATAAATACTGTGTGACCCAGCATGAAGTAGCCTAAAATAAATTATCCCAAGATACTTTATTAATCTCAAATCATGTTTACCCTAAATATGACACAGGATATGCTCAAGCTGAAAGCCATCATATCGAGGGCACTCTTCAAGTCACTCATTGAGGTTTTCAAACACATTTGAACAGTATCATGTAATAAGTTACGCTGTCCACATCCAATTCTTCCTGTCACTCCGTAGATATTTTTACATGGGATTACATAAACTGCTGTTTTTTCAGGAGTCCTTATAGAGAGCATCTGGCACTGTGAGATCTGGTAATCTTGAAGTACAGAAGTATTTGGTTCCTCTGAAAGTAAGGTGCAGCATGTCCTGGGTTTGCCTGGTTGTAAGGTCTCCAACTGTCATGCCATAGCTCAGGAGGTTAGCTGTCTGCTTCTCACTGTAAAAGTGAGTCTGCAACTGCAGTGCTGCGTGCATTTCGTCGTAATTTTAACATCCAACCTCCAACAAGGAAGAGCACTTATTGTTAGAATAAACAACTTGATTAAACTGGCTCTCTGTGTAAGGGTAAAAGCCCGGGCCGATCACGTGTATCGGAGGAGAATGTAGAGAGCATTCAAGTGAGCTTTGAGCATAGCCCAATGAAGTCAACCCATAGTGCTAGTAGAGAACTTGGACTATCGCAAACAACTGTCTGGCGTGTATTGAGGTGCCGGTTAGTGTACAAACCATACCACCTACAACTGGTACAGGCTCTTCGCGCAAACACTAAGGTAAAGCGTGTAGAGTTTTGTGACCGTATGCTCAAAAGCATGGAAGATTAATTGTTTCTGCCTCATGTAATTTTCAGCAATGAAGTTATGTTTCACCAAAGTGGGAAAGTCAACAGGCACAATGTTAGCATATGGGGGCTACAAAATCCCCGTGTAACACTCGAACATGTGAGGGACAGCCCGAAAGTTAATGTGTTCTGTGCAATATCATTAACAAAGGTTTATGGACCTTTTGCTTTGGATGAAAACACGGTTACTGGAGTATCGTATCTTAGAATGCTGCAAAACTGTCTTGTTCCTCAAATGAATGAAGATTCAGGAGATTACATTATCTAGCAGGACGGAGCTCCACCCCATTGGCACCTGAATGAATCTCTACCTCAAGGATGGCTAGGTCGCATGGGGAATGAAGACCTGGCACTTCAGTTCTGGCCACCGAGGTCTCCTGATCTCACACCCTGTGATCGTTTCCTGTGGGGATTTGTGAAAGATGCAGTTTATGTACCACCTCTTCCCACAAATTTGAATTACCTAAGAAACTGTATCACAGCTGCGGTGAACTCAGTGACACAAGATATCTGTCATCGAATGTGGGATGAATTCAGCTACAGTCTAGATGTTATCCGTGCAGACAGAGGGAGGCACACTGAACATCTATAAACTTCCATGTATGTATAATCAAATGTAACTTACAGAATTCAAATGCAACATATAATTCAGGAAATATAGCCAACTGAAATTGTGTCCATCTTTCTGAATCACCCTGCGTAACGTAAAACAATGAGATGATTCAATTGTAAAGGATGAGGAAGAAGCGATCATGGTTTAATCTGAGGCAGCATTCCAGCACTACCTGAGCGATTGATGAAAACCAAGAGAAACCTCAGTCAACATAGCTTGTGTTCAGGCTCAGATACAGACATCCATTAGGAACATGTCAGAAGTGTTACTGCTTCAGCAGTAACCTAAATCAAGAGATCTGTTCAGTAACTGCTCTGCTTAAAAACGGCAAGGAGGAACCAGGTGCAACAGACATTCTAGTTCAAAACAAAGCAACATCTGTGATACTAATGATATGTAGTACCAAATACCAAAAATATATGTAATCAGAGAAAAGGTTACTTCACTCACGAATTACTGACTACACTGTATAAAACTGGCCTTGCCAAAATTGCTCTTGCATATGACCTACAGCATTAAACCAATCTTTGCAAAAATAACATATATGTTGCCCAAATGAACAACAGCGTTTGATGTCTGAAAAATATTTTACACTATGGAGCATTATCACATCATTTTTTTGGAGGAAAAAGGAAAACCAGTCATCTGGGTCACTACTATTAGTATCTAGCAACATTTTCAAAATGTGATTAGTCATTACAATTCCAGACCTCAATAACAAATGTGCTGATGGACAAGCAATTATATTAAGAGACGTAATTAATACTTAGTGTTTAAAAGATATGTGAGCTGCCCACTCAACTTGACTGCTGCCTTACAGACAAATTAAAAAGAAACACAATCTTATCCCACTAAAGCCCCAAACAGACAACTTTAAATGCTGGTAGAGGCATTTCTTCCACACTACTACAGAGTGGCTGCTTGAGTCATATGCATGGATGATCACCTGGGAACATCAGTTGCCCGTGCAATGCTTTATGCTCTCCCAGGGACTAAAATGGCCATCTGCATGGCATTCCCAGTACATTATCCCTAGTGGCCGAGATAAGGCATTAATCCTCATTGTATCTCCCCCTTTCCCCTGTTGCTTTTAAAGGCAGAAAGCCACAAGCGCACGCATACACATAAATATATATACATAAGTTCACCAACCTACACAATTCAACCCTGACCCTGATGATGGAGGCAGCATATACCTCCGAAACGCCGGAAGCATTGCCCACATCCACAAGACATAACAACCCAAGAACGGAATTAACATCAATAATTAACTACTAGGAAGGCATAACTGCATTAACTGCAGAAATCAAATGCTCACAATAAAACAAAACATCTTTAAGGCCTGTTTCATTCTGTCATTTCACCAAGGTTTTCTGAAATTTTTCTTTAATTCGTGTGTTAACTGAACGTCATATTTACAAGGACTGAACCTTTATTCTACAATGGGGGGCAATTTAAATACTATTAAAACCACAATTTTATCCATAAGGTTAAATATATTACAATTTCGCTTTGAACAGAGTTTGTATTTTAAATATAAAGATAATCCCTTATATTCAAGAGTGTTCAATTAATTTAATCAAACATCCAGTATTACACACAACAAATAAAGTATAAATATGTACACATACATATTAATTTAAAGTACGCGACGATTACAGCTGTAGTCAAATCTTACTTCGTAACAAATAGCATTACAAATTCCGAAACTTCGCAGCACTTGACTCTTAAACTCTCTTAAATTTTACTTTTGTTACTGTACACGTGAATTGGACGGCAATTTGAATTTTAATCTGTAAGCAAGGGCATAAAGAGATATAGCCCTGACCCTAGCAGAAGCGCAGGCACTGTGCCAAGCTCATGATAGGTTTGTGTATTCTTGGTGTTTATATACTTACATTCGCATTTTTGTTTTGTTCTGACATACGCCTCTGATAAGGATTCTCGAGACATACATCTCCGTTGCACTTTCCATGGCGCTGAAGAAAATTGAATACTTTCATACAACGTTACATCATAGCATAACAACCTTCGAATCAACACACGACCTTGGAACATAGTTCACTGTCGCTGCCTTCTAGAGACTTCATCCGCTGTTTGGACACTGCGAGAAAATTAGTCTCGATGTGCTAATGCCTGCATCCTGATTATGGTTGTGAAATAAGTTGTGAAAATTGTACTGTATGTGTCCACAGAAGTCAAATTCGGAAGGTTTATATGGAAACAATAATTTGTAAACGCGGTTCTGGGGAAGACTAAATGCAAAATATAGTGTCAAGTATTGGCTTGTATTCTGGAAATATTTGGTTCGAATCTCTGCCGGGACGTTGGTCAGCCTGATTGAGGGTTTTCTTGGTTAACCCCTCCCCCCGCAAGGGTAGCACCACTATTAGGCAATGACAATTTCTCTCTAATTCCCGCCAAATTTATGAATCGTCCTACAATACAACGCTACTAACAGCGTCGTAAAATTGCCTACAAAAACACTATGTAATACAATATATAGGATAACGAGTAAAATGTGGAGTTGTCTCTGTGTTTAATTAACTAGTTAAGCATTACCCCATGAAGACGTAAGGAGTGAGTACCGGGGATCTTCCTGGGGGTAAAGGCTGGCTGGTACATAAAACTGACAACCTAGCCACCATATGTGAGCCAACAGTCTAGAAAATTTAGGAGCCTCAACACCTCACAACCTTATGGGTCTCCATGACCTGTTATAGGGATAACTTACCACATTCCTTTTTAATACACTATACTGCAGATGTATTTCAATTTTCTATTCCACAAAATGATCACCAATGGCTGTCCTAGCATAGAGATAAATATGCATAGAAAAAAAAAAGGTACATAGTCTCTTTGGAGGGACAGGAGATTTTCTCCATGTCACCACATTCAAACTAGTTCTAGCACCCACCCAGATTCCTGTCCAGCAGCTATAGGTGCTACATCTCAGGAGATAAATTAGCCAGAACATAAAGATATCACTCACCTCCATGAAGTGCTTGAGTTTAGAATGTATGGAGGCAGATTCACAGCACAGACGGGAAATTTTCTCCATGTCAGAATACTCAAAACTGGCTCTGAAACCTACCAAGGCTCCTGTCTAATCGCTATAGGTGCCATTTCCCTGCGGAAAAGCAGCCAGAACACAAAGCTGATAACTCACCTCTATAAGAGTGCCAGCATATAGAATGTGTGGAGACTTACTTCCATGTTCCTACATATCTCAATGCCATGGCATGGAGTGTTAACAAATGGGAAAGTTTATATTTGCCTGTCCTTTTTCTCACCTGATAAAATGAAAGCTTTGGGTGCTGGAATGCTAGACTCCACTCACCACTGTTCTTGTAGCCAAGTTAAGCCATAAGTTTGCTCCACTGACCATTGTTCTATCATTTGCAGCAGTGGAGTGTCTCGTATGTCTCCACCTCAAAAACGGACTTCCTCTCCTTTGTCACGGGAGACAGAAAGTAGGTATTTTAGAAGGCCATAACCACAGGCATTAGCCCATAGACTAAAAGGTTGTCATCATCATCATCATCATCATCATTCCGTATTGTCTTAAAACATCCCTGAGATCGTATGTTCATTGGTTCATCCTAATAGATCAGCTTCAGGACTCAGTCTTCACACATTCTTTTCAAATGTTCCAGCAATTTTTCTTTTTGAGAGTTTAATACAACATTTCAGTACTATATTTATTCTCTGTTGATCTCTAGTATGTTTATTGTGTTTATGATCCAAATTTTGTGCCCTGAAACTGTTTTGAGGAAATGCATGTCTGCACCTTTATTCATCTCATTCATTCTTTCAGTAATGTCCAACATTCATATCCATATCAAAGCAGAGGTATGGTTATTACTCTACAGAAATTTAGCAAGATTTGCTTTTGGAAGTTTCTGAACAGTGTGCGTTATACAGTTTCAAAGATTTGTTGAAATTTATTCAGTTTTATATTAACACAGCCTATATGATGGGGTACCCAAAAGAAACCGAACTAATTTTTTTGTGGGCATAGCTTTTGTAGTACCGCATTTTGCCGCTATGAGTGCATAGAGCTAACATTCCTGAGTCGATAAGCCAACTACCGTTGCTTCAGAAGGTAAGGACTAGTTTCGGCAGAGTTTATAGTGACAACTGTTTTGTGTGATCGTCGTTTTTGCAATGGCTGATTTTCGTGAACAGCGTGCGGCGGTGAATTCTGCTTTTTGCTCAGGAAAAGTGGAACAGAAACTCTTGAAATGTTAAAAACGGCGTACAAGGACGATGCTATGGGGAAAACTCAAGTGTCTGAGTGGTTTTCCCGTTTCAAAAATGGTGAAATGCCAATTGATGACAAACCTCGTTCTGGTCATCCTTCCACGGCCCAAACACGTGAAAGTGTTGAAAAAAATTCGTGAAATGATCAAGGAAGATTGACGACGGACCATTGAAGAAATTGTGGAGCTGTCGGGAGTGACTTGGAGCTCAGTTCAGCGAATTTTGACAGAAGGTTTGGGAATGAAAAGGGTGGCTGCGAAATTCGTGCCACGACTGCTGACTGCTGAACAAAAACAAGGTCGTATGGAAGCATGCTGTGCTTTGAAAGGAGAGTCCTGAAATGATCAAAACTTTTTTTTTGTTTCCTCGAATGAAAAGAGACATGAAAGGAAAGCATTTTGCTGATGTTGCTGAGGTGAAGGAAAAAACGACGGAGGCACTGTCAAGCATCTCAAAAGATGAATTTAGACAATGTTTTGAAAAATGGAATAAAAGACTAGACAAGTGTATTAGTGTAAGTGGAGAGTACTTTGAAGGGGATTGAAGGTTTGTGCTTAAAATTTGAATAAATAAGTTTAAAAAAAATAAGTTCGGTTTCTTTTGGGTACCCCCTCGTATGTTATCCTGCAGCGTAAATAATAACAATTCCATACTTTTTCAATTACTTTATTATAGAAACACTTTTTGGTCATAGGGTATATTTTCCTCTAAATTCTTTTATTTTCAGTTTTAAGGCATAAAGTTTCACATTATAATTACATTTTGTCATTTAAATATGCCATCTGGAAACTCTATTCTGTACAGGCAACTATAATTTGATCATCAACAAATAAAGAACATAATGTGACATGTTACCTTATGTCCATCGCTGCGCAACGGCTACAATGGAAACTGTTGAGTTCCAACAGCGACAAATCAAATACAAACAAAACCATTGCGAAGGAACGTTCCCAAGGCAACGGATTGCCGAACACGTGAGTTTGGAATACGCACTTCCATGGTAACGCAAAGAACGGAGCTGTTGCATAGACAATGCAGAAGCATGAACGCGTCTCCCCAGAAATGAACTACAGAGAGTTTGTTGCACCCGTTACGTAACAGCGGACAGTAGAAACGAAACAGTGAGCAATGGTGTCTGGTATCCAGTCCACAGAACGCCTACATAAGCCGAGAACTACAGAGCTAGTTAGACAGAAGACAGCAAGAAGTCAGTATTGAGATAGCCATTGCCAAAGGCATTTGAGATCCAACCACAGCCAAGGATATTTGAGACGTCACATTGAAGTATTGGGCCACAAGTCAAGTGATATTGCAAACGATAATAATTGTAAGGTGTGTAAGTGTGAGTGTCCAATAAAGATTTGCTAAATCTGAGACCCACATAAAGCTATTTGTCGCGTGACATACCCAACACGTGACAATATAAACCAACTGTATCTAGAATCAAGCCCAGTAATTTAAAACATGGGGGCATACACAAAAAATCATGACATCTTTGTCTGTTTTGTGACTGTAAATATAATATGTATTATTTTTAATTTTATAAGAAATAGGTAACATATATACTATGACTGCAACATAATCTTCAGATGTACAACAATTACAATTCCTGACATCTCTGACTTCTGATGAGCTGAGACAGCTCAGTCAGTAAGGCACTGACTGCTGGGTGGATGACCAGCATTTAATTAATGGCAGTGGTATGATTTTACACTACACAAATGCTGCGCGTATTTATATGTTGAGTGACTTTGAATGCTTTATTTACAACTTCCAGAAAATAATATATTGTATTTTGTGAATTTCTTCACTGATTGATGCAGTACAGAATAGGGTATTCCAATATTCACAATAATAATCTCTGTACTAATCATTTTAAATTCACAATGCAAGATCAACCTATCAGTGATCACAGTGACCATTCACAGCACCTGGAAAAATGTTGATCCTTATCACAATATCAATTCAAATAGAAGTGTTACTAATTCATTCAGACTTCTACTTTGTTCCATTAATTCAATCTGAAATAAAAATTTGAAGTTAATAGCAGACAAGACTAAGACTGTAAAACTGAGAGACTGTAAATTTGTACTTCTCTTTCCTTACTTTTTAAATGTATTTACAGTATATAAGCTGTAACTCTTCTAATGTCACTGTCCAAAGACCCATGTATATTAAGAAAGTGCCACACATTGTTTTTAATTTTGTAAGAAAAGTGTAACGCAGATACTGTGACTGAAACACAATCTTCAGATATGCAACAATTATAATTCCTGACTTTTCTGACTTGTGATGAGCTGAAACAGCTCAGCCAGTAAGGCACTGACTGCTGGGTGGATGACCAGAATTTAATTAATGGCAGTGGCATGATTTTTCATCTCACCATGGAATCCAGACTGACTGCACAGTCTACCCAGCCTCCTATGCAGTGGATACTGATGAGGGTTATTTTTCCAGGAGTAAAACAACCACAGTCTGAAGCTGACAACTTACCTCCATCTACTACACGTATACACCTTTATGGTTTGGTGCTTAGTGACAAGACTAATTATACCACCACCAACCACTGGTACAGATTGAGTTTACTTCAGCTATTAGGTTCAGCATTATGTGGAATTGCAGAATTGTGAACACAGAAACTCAACATAATTGATGCTGGCACAATATGCAGTCATCCTTCACTGTCAACACAGACAAGCAATGTTTTGAAAATTCAAGTTAATGGTTGACTTTTGTGCATTCATGAATCGGAATACTATGTAGGATTTGAGGTTCTCACAGTGGTGGTTATGGAGAGTTCTATCTTCTGGGATGTAATATTGTGTAGTCCATTGAAGTCTACAGACGTTTTGGGGGTACATGTTACCTCCATCTGTAGGATTGAAGAATAAGCCAAGTTAAGTAAGAAAGCAGAAGAGTTTTCTGCCTGCTTCATGCTGGTTTCTTGCTTGTTGCCTTCACTTTTAGCACTGAAAAATAAGCTGATCAATAAACTAGCTACCTGCTTCATGCTGGTCTCTTGATTGGCTTATTCTCCAAAACAGGAAGATGGAGGGAATATTTTCCTTTGAAATGTCGGCTGACTTTCAACAGACTACATGGCACTATATGCCAGCAGATAGAACTATTCAATCTTAATACTGTTCACTTGTCCTTTCTTTTCATTCCTCTACCTCCTGCTCCAGTTACAGTTTCTGATACGGAATTGAATTGATTTTTATAATCTTCAGGGCTTGTAAGCATAATACTTAACATAGACCATCATACCATCATCATCAGGAGCTGCAGCAGCATCTTTCAATATTAGGCCTAGCTGGTTTACTGTAGCAATTACAAAACACGTTCTATCTACTCAGATGTCTACATCAGTGTCTTGTTCTTGCATGCTGATATTAATTTGGGGGGAAAAGGTGGGACTACCCCACAACACCATAAGATTTGTATCTGGAAGACACTTGGTTTGACTCTTGCCAGGTTACTGGCTATTCTGGGGTTTTCCTTAATCTCTCAAGATGTATGTCAAAGAGAGACCATTAAATGGGCCATGAACACCTCTTTAAAAATCCTTCCTTACTAACCAGCTATGATCATTTCAGTTCATTGAAACTTATTATTAACCCAAGACCTAATCCCATTTCCTTCATCACTTTGTCAGTGATGTATATAGAATATGGACCTCGCTCCTAAATATTTTTACTGAGTGAGTAGTGACAAACTTTAAACCTGATGGAAATAGGTGCACAGAAGCTGCAGCACACTGTAAATTTGTATTCTTACTCCATTCCTACACAATGCTGTGTGTGCAAAACAATATTATCATGGCCAAACTCCCTGCAATTTCATTCATTTATAAGTCAAACTGAAAATTACAGGAGGAAAGTTCATCCACTAGAGGTCTCATGCAGCTGCTTGGTAACTTCAGTTTCTCAGAAGATGAACTGCATGATGAATATGGAGCTCTGTATTCTATTTCCTGCCTCGTGATGGAGTGCTGGAAGTGGCTGGTGATTGAGATCGTGTGGCACATGATGCTAGTGGTCGGGAGCTGCTTGATGCACTTACATCACTTCTCTGCAAAGAGTATAAGAAATATTAATCCTTTATGTTGTGAATGAGGCAATTATTTGTGCATTATGACTGGAACTAAATATAATGTGACATGAGGTCTGAAAGCTGGAATAGTTGAGCCAGAGGAGATGTCCAATGCTGAGCAATAACTAGGAAATCACATTTCTGACACAATGAATAGCAGCAAATGAGTCGTCGTCAGGTAGCAAGTTGCTAAACAAAAGATTCCTTTGACAACAAAAGAGAGTCACAGAGGAACTGTTGCAGATGTTTCTGCTGCAATGGGTAACAGAATAATAGAGGACAATTAACTGTTTGACATGCTGACTTATATACGGGCCTTAGACTCTCTTTGGCAGATATTTTTATATTCTCTCTAATAGTTTCCCAGGCTTTATTGACATCCACATCAGTTTCCAAGTTTTCCAAATCCATGAACCTATTTGAGATTTCAACACAATACTGCTCTTTACCCTCTATCTCATTTAATTTTTTGAGATTGAACCTCTCCATATGAACTCTGTGTGTTGTTTGTTTGCTCACTGCCAGTCTTTCCCTAACCTTTGAAACCACCAGGTAGTGGTCAGTATCACAATCTGCTGCCCTGAATGATCGGACATCAAGTATACTTGAGTGCCGTCTCCTATCTATCAAAATATGGTCTGATTGTGTATCTTCCCATCAGGAGATGTCCAAGTAAATTTATGGCTGTTATGATGTGGGGACATTGTACTTTTGACAGTAAGATTTTTTGATGTGGCAAAGTTTACAACTCTAACTCCATTATTATTACTAATTTCATACAAACTCTCATTCCCAATTGTTGGTTTGAAAATGTCTTCCCTCCCTACTTTGGCATTGAAATCTCCTAACAATATTTTCATAGGGTACTTGGGGAATTTATCAAATACATGTTCTAGTTTCCACTCTTCCATAAGGATACATTTTCTATACACTGGTAGACTACAACACTACTTAAAGCCTTAATGCAGGCTGATGGTATGTTATGCTTATGTATAGCCACTAGAATGGTCAAGATATTAATAATTCTTATCACTAATAATTACTGCAGAAAACTGACATTACAAAATTAAAAAACCAGTAACTTACAGCTGGTGATGTCCGTGGCAAAGTATTGTTACTGCTCTGTTTCACAAGAGGTCTCTGTGTTGAGTCTGTACGCTCTGGTATTGCTGGACTGCGCTCCATACTGTAAAGTGACAAAAAAGTAAATCATGACGGAATTTCCATTACCTCCACATCTTTTCTCAGAACTGATTTACTTCATATTAAGTCTGAGATACATTCAGGGAAAAAAGTCATGGTGATATAACTGTTACCTGGTATGTAGGAAACTGCTGTGGAAGAGATACAAGTTCTACTTAATTCCAGGAACCAAATCATGATAGTATAAACATTACACCTAGTGTGGAGGAAATGCCACCACATAACTGAAGAAACTGAGTCATGCCAGGATAACTATTACACCTGTTACACCTATCTTTGTGGGATAGGCATTACATTTGTGGCAAGCAGATGCCACTACCAAAATTATGTTACCATATTCTCCGATTCTGAAGTTATAGAGTGTTTGTTCCTAATTCTGCTTACAAGAATCTATAGGATGTATCTATTTATATTCATGAGCTGAGAGTTCTTTATAACAATTCCAGTGAAATCAGTAAATTAATCAATTTCCTGAATGATTATGAATAGTTGATCAACTAAAAGTGCTGACAGTCCTAATGATGATAAATAAGTTAAAACTAAAAATGAGGCAATGAAGTCAAAAAATAAATTCAGAGAGACTTCTTTTTATCTTTCACTCTCACTTTCATTCTCACACATGCACACACACACACACATACACACCATCAAATAAGTCACTCATCATACCAATACAACATGGATATAAAGACAGTGAAAATAATCTGAAACACAGGCATTTTATTCCATAAAGATGTGACCGATAAACCATGAAGTGGTCACTAATTTACTCATGAAGCTGAGCCCTTCTTGAGGAGCCGCCAATTCTGCAGCTTCTCAAAAATTTCCCAGCATTTTATGGAACCCAAGAGTTCATTACCATGTTCACAAGAGCCCTCCACTGCCTGAATAAGTTCTGTCAGAATTTGATCACTACCTGGCGAATTATACCGTTTCAATTTTGCAATAGCACTTTCAACCTCAAAAGGACCAGGCTCAGGTACTAATGGCTCAGCTGTATGGATTTCTGTCTGCTTAACATGACTGACCCTATGTATATTGAATAACTGAGAAAAGTAGTTTTTCCACCTATTCAAAATACTGTGGGAACCTGCAAGCAGATCTCCATTCTCATCCTTCACTAAATTACTACTAGTTTGGTAACCCCTCTTAAAGTCATTTATTCCTCTATACAGGTCTCTAAGAAGAAGTCACTACTTTCAAAAAATAGTTTGATGCATTACACATTACCTGCTATCTCTGGATGTGGAACCACTCTTTCTGAAGATGCCAGTAAGACGATCTTTCATTCCTCCTTTGTCTTCTGACATACTGACATCTGATCCAGATCCACCCTGTTCAGAAACATTCACATATTATATAATTTAGTTACTCAAACCTATGGAAAGGTTTTCTTTCCTGTTTGTTTATTTAGAATTATGGGGTTACCTCATATTCACATATTAAAAAATATAAAAAAAAGAATCAAAAGCAATTTAATAAATTCTGGATAAATTAATCACTAGGCTCACTAGATTTCCATTATTTATACAGTGTTCTATGGAACTTAATTCTGGAATCACTGATCTAGCTGATTGCCGATCACAGGGGCTGTGTGGTCTAAGGCATAAACTGTTTTCACCCACTCGAACACTGGGATTGTGGGTTTGAATCCCACATGAAGCTCGGATGTCTGTGTGCGTTTATTCTGTTTGTGTTGTTCTTTCTGTAGGTAGCATCCTTGTAATGGCCTGATCCTCTGTCCAGGGAGTCCTACCAAATGTATATAGGATTAAGAAACCAAAAAGCAGCCAAGAGCCACAGAGAGAGAGGAAAAGATATCTAGCTTATTTCAGTAGTCATTATAATATAATCACTCATTTCCATGATTACCTGACTCATTCCTATTGTGTATTCTGAGACACCATCATCAATGCTGCGTGATTTGGTAAGTTTCTTCAGTTTACCAAAAAGACCCTTCTTTTTCTTCTTTTCTTTTGATTGCAGCACATCGCTCTGTGTTGAACCTCCAGAGAGGCGGCTGAAAGATGAACATCACTCTTAATTACAACTTTCAGAACATAATACACTCCTGTGTTCTACATAATGACCTAAGGACAAAAACATAAGCTGTACTTTTATCTACTGTTCTGTCTACTTGATTTCTCACTCTAAGGATAGAATGTAGACTGATATATATTTCGAGTGTCTGGAAATAAAGTGCTAGGGAAAATATCTGCGTCTGAGAGAGCTGAAGTAACAAAGGACTGGAGAAACTTGTATAATGCAAAACTTCATAGTGTGTATTCTCCATCTAATACTGTTGGGCTGATTAAATCTGGAAGGATGAGATGGAAACAAGGCGTAGCATGCATTTATAAAATGAGAAATGCATACAGACTAATGGTCAGAAAATCTCAACTGGCAAGACTGTTTACAAGATCCAACAACAGGTGAGAGAAAGATATAAAAATGTGTCTTTGGGAATAAGGTGTGAAGCTGTGGACTGAACTGGACTGACTGAGAAGAGGTCCAATTGGCAAGTTTTTATGAATACATATAATGATGAATCCTTGGGTCCCATAAAAGTGGAGAATTTCTTGGCAAGCTGGGTAACTACCAACTTTTCAGGGCGTTACTAACAACATAACACAAGACAAGCAGCTTATCTACATCAGGTCATTGGTAGTTTATGTCATAAAAACAGATATCTGGGAATCTTCATTTTATTGATGCATTAATTCTGCTTTATAATAATTGATATATTTTATGCTGTGACTGTCTACTATGCTATCAAGCTGAAAGGAACATGGAGGAAAAGCTCCATGCATTCTGTATTTCAATCTGTATAGCCAGTCACTTTTATGACTGACTTGTCCCAGCTCAATATACGTTATTGAAAAGTGACTCCTATGAAGATATATGACCTTACTAGAAGGTAAAGGTAAAGCTGTTCCTGTTCTTAACTACTTAAGCACTACACCATGAAGGCGTATGGGGGAACGGATGTATAGGTTCATATTTTCTTCACCTTGACACTAGTTGGAGGTGAGTGGTCAGCTTCATGCCCTTGTTTACCCCCCAGGGAAAGAGCCCTCGGTACTCACTGGATAGGAGGCTGGATGGGCCCCAGAGCTGGTCTGAATGACATGGTGAAGAGAAAATTATTGATCCTACTGGGACTCAAAATCTGACCCCCTGGTTGTCTAGTTTGTAGCCAGTTGCTATACCAACTAGTATCTAAAAATGACAATGGCAACACACTTATGGCAGAAAGCCATTTTCCTACTTCAGTGGCTGTTACACTAGCTAACAAACACAGAGGAAAGTGAATGTTATACCACGTCACATTTAAAAAGTCCTTGATATATTTCAATAGCTGATAGCTCTACAGAAAACTGGTATGCAAGCACCACATCAAACAAGAAGTAGTTCTGATTGTTAAACAGGAAAATGGAAAGGACATTTAAAAGAGACAAAGATGCGTCTCTTTTCTGAGCATTATGGTGGCTAGTAAGAGCAGGTTCCTTCACATTAATGAAAGTTGTTCAAGGATATCACCAGCTTAAATACTACTGGACTTGTGTCAATATTGGCACCAACAATTTGAATAAAATCTGCTACATATATTGTAGGTTATGTGCGGTAGGATGCTGGCGAGCACCATTTCATGCTTTTTGTTTGGGATCATACTGGAAACACCAAAACTGAATCAAGCAAGGAACGTTCATCATCCACAGACTGACGCACTTGACTGCTCTTGACAAGCTTGCAGGCTGAGAGCATTCTATTCATTAGTTAAAGTGTGTGGAACAAATATAGCTCATATCTTCCACTAATATTTTGCGAGCTGTTTCTCTGTAATTTCGTGTTCCTCTTTTATTACCCGATGAGTCATTAGACTATTATTTGAAATAAATTTCCAAACTATTTCAATCATGTCTGGTGTTCACACAGCTGTTGGTCATCCATTGCATCTTTGAAACTTGCATGGCTGTCCCGATATCTTGCACACCATTCAAAAGCCTGTGTTGAGAGACAGCACTGTCATCACAAGACTGTTTTATCAGCTGAAAAACTTCAGTTTTGCTGTTTTGAAACAAAATCTAACATTCACTCTTTGCTCCATCACTACTATCTGTCACGATGACCTGTATGGTAGAAAATCTTAAACACAATTCTACAGGAACAATAAGAGCGAGCGGTAACTGACCTTGTACAGGGAACATGATGGAAGAGTCAGCTTACGTGGACAATTTGAAAAACGTTCCTACGTGCTTTTAAAAGTGTGTAATCGGCTCATTACCAGAATTTATTTGTCAAACCTTGTCAATAAAATTCTTTGGTCATTTTTTCTGCCTTCACATCAATATGTCTGTAGTACACATGGACAGGAGAAATGGAATCTCATAAGATAGGTACAATCCATAGGCCCCAAAAGCTGAGACAATATAAAATTTATCACACAGAAATAAGAGTAAGTATGGGGACTGGATTTACCTGGCTTAGGGTAGGGTCCAGTCATGGGCTCTTGGGAACACAGAAACAATCATTTGGGTTTGATAACAGGACAGAATTTACAGACCAATTGAGTGAGTATTAGCTTTTCAAGAAACATTCCTCTGTTCCATGGAGGTAGTTCGATAGGTATGCTTCTGATTATGATATTTAGGCCTTCTGATGTCAGACCCATTGACCAGGCTGAAGGAATCTAGTTTCCATGGGGTGACTAAAGATGAAGGGCAGCAGAAGGATACCACAGCTTAATGTGGACTCTCACTACAATGGCAGCATGATATTCCCCATATTCTTGTTATGCTGTATCAATGACTGAGGTGGCATAGGCAAAGCATACTGAACTGCACTGAATCCAGCAAATCTCAGACTTAAGGACTTTAGTGAATAAGGTGTCTGGGCCACCTATACCAGTTTAGTAATCTAAACATATGAAGTAGTAACTGACCTGTCAGTGCTAGATTCCCGTTTCTGAAGTGTGAAGAACTGATTATTTGGAAATGCCTCTGCACCAGCTTCCAGTGACTGGAGACTTGAAAGACTGCCTTCATTGTCTGACTCTCCCTTCCAGATGGACTGATGAATAATGAGCGAAGAGATGATAGTTAAAACAAAGAAACACATAATAATTTTAGTACAAAAATTTATGTGTTCAAATAATTTTCAATTTGATGAAGCATTTGCAGAGGTTCTGTATTTTGAACTTGGTAGGTGTAGCCTATGAAAACAGATCTCCATGATGATGTTATGTTGTAGAGGTTCAGACTGCTACGACATAACAATATCATCACGGGGAACTGCTTTCATCTATAACACCAAAAAACCTAGAATACATACTCCAAGTAAAACAGCCTGTTGAGTGATACACAGCATAACAAGCATAAGCTTCATAAAACAATAGGAAGGCCAAACCAACATGACACAGTTTATGAAGGAAGATCTCGGCACACAGGCACCCCACAACTTAATTATTCCTACAACCTGGAACAATATATCAACATGTAACGGTCACAAAGTTTTAAAGAGGTTTATAATATATATTACAAATATTTCTGTGCAATTTTAATTTCAATTTTAATTTTAACTTTTACCGTTTAACTATAAATTTGAATTATGTATATAAAACTTACAAGAACACAATATGGATCCATAACGTATAAGACACAATTCCAGAAATAATGTTAGTGTTATTATATGCCTGATGATGATGCAACATAAGGGTTGAAACATGTAGCGTCAACAGCCAATAAACAAATGTCGATCCAGCAGTATCTATTTTGTTTTTTTCAGAAATATTGTTGTGTAGACTGACCCCATTATATATATAATATATCCTGAACAGAAATGTTAGTTCACAGTTTGTCTGTACGGGAAGACTTTGCAATGAACACATTCATGAATGGTAAAAACATATAAACATATAATTTCTATAATACTGTAGTGTGTAATACCGTTGCTATGCAATAAACACAAGAATGAAATTGAATTGCTTGGTAGTGGTCAGTAAACACGTCAATGATATCTGGGCTATCGCTAGGCAATCACCCATAACAACAATAGAAAAACTGTTGGAGGCAGTGTTTCTGTTGGTTCTGCCATGAGGTTATACAGGGTGTTTCACGACTTTAGGGCATAACTGCAGGTGGTGATTTCCTAGGTCTTTGTGACCAAAATTTCATATAAACATGTGTCCGATTATGGATGGTTACGAAGTTATGGCCGTTTTTTCATTCCCGTACACGCCCTCGTGTGAACTGCATCTGTCATCTGGCGGGTTGCTATTTTTAGCCAGCTACAGACAGGGCGTTCTTGTTTTATCTCGACACATGGCTAGTGTGGTGGCTACTGGTGTTCAGAACAGTTCTCATCTCAGTGCGTCTGTTACGTCCACGATGCCATTTACATTTTCATTTGACAAGTATGCAGATATGATTTATATGTATGGGTTTTGTGATGGTAACTCAGTTCTTGCCATAGCTGGATATCAGCAACGGTTTCTGAATCATAGAATACCGAACCGGAGAGTGTTTACTGGAGTTTACCAGGCATTGCGAGATACTGGTAGACTGCCCGGCGTTCGTATTGCAGCCAAGCGTGGTGTTAATGAAGGCGTCAATGAAGAAGGCATTGTTCGTATTGTACACTGCAGTCCACATACGAGTACGCGAAGAATTGCCAGCCAGGTCTCCAGACTTAAACCCACTGGATTATTGTGTGTGGGGATGGATGAAAGAACTGGTTTACAATGTGAAGGTGGCAACGCGAGATGCTTTGCTCGGTCACATTCTGGACGCCGCTGACCACATAAGAAAGAGCCAGCTGAAGCTGCTACGTGCTACCTGCGCTGTTCACAACCGAGCGGCAGCCTGTGTTGCGGCCGGTGGTGGCAATTTCGATAATCAGCTTTAAGCACCAACCAATTCAAATTAAAAGTACTTTCACAAAGATAACTTTACATTCATACTTTAAATGTATCATGTATTATGCTGGTTTATTATTTTGTTCCGTTTATTGTCAGTAATCGTTACCTTCTATTCTGAGTTTAAAACGGTCATAACTCAGTGACCATCCAAAATCGGACATAGGTTTATATGAATTTTTTTGATCACAAAGACCTAGGAAATCACCTCCTGCAGTTATGTCCTAAAGTCGTGAAACACCCTGTACAGCAAGGACTCAAGGCTGGCTGAGTGACTTCAAAGGAAACCCAATGCCTAGGAGTACAACTGGGCCAACCTACTCCTGAGGGATATAATTATGGGGACCTGGCCCTCCAGGCTGGTGGAGTCTCGAATCTGAGACAGTAAAATATGGCCATTTGTCCTGCAGGACTCGAACCTGAGAATGACTGCACTGGCTAGGGCCAGCAGCAATTGTAAACGGCATGCATATCCTCTCATCATGGAGGATGTTACATAAGGACTATAACTACAACTGTTCAGTTGGAAAAAATATAGTGGTTGTGGGTCTCAAGGCAGTTGGCGCCAAGATTAACTGATTGGCAGTAAACCACCAGTCATAAGATAACTCTGAGCCTGACTGAGTCTGACTCTGAGTGGGTTCAGTAGCAGGAAATTTGCCAGAAAGTAACGACATGAGCACGGGAAGCTGAAGAGTCTCCAATGTTAGAAGCTGTTGCCAGGGAACGGCTGTTTGAGAGGCAGGAGGCTGAGAAGAGACTAAGCATGCAGTGATTTGTAACAAGTGAAGATCAGTGATAGCCATGTAATTACTTGTAGTTCCGAGTGGTGTGCACAAGTGGTCACTAAATCCAATTCACCAATCCACACCCCGTCTATAGTCACACCCCTAAATCATGATAATACCATGAACACAATTACCTTTTATTAATAGTGTTTTTATTCAAGTCCACAACATTTGTTTGATCCTATTTCTAAGTCATATTCATGCAGCACACATTTAAACATCAACCATCCGAATCACAATGCCATACATTTTAACAGAACACATGTCCACTGTTCATAAATATCATCCAGTTGGATACCTATCATATGGTCCAATAACGAATTGCATGGCATGATGACTGATATTTAAGTGTGTACCACCTGAAGACGAATCAGAAACAGGGTTGAAACATGTAGTAGGTAGGAACAAAAACACTATTAANAGCGTTGCAGAAATGCGTGATAATGTGGGATGTTCCCACACAGTATTATTATTAAACAAGTGAAGTAATGCGAAGTATCCTTGTTCGAGTGCAATGAAATGAACACTATCACGTGGCCTGGTACTGTAACAATCGACATGTCACATAAAACCATAATCAACGTGTTTTGAATAATTACCTAATAGAAGGCAAATTAAATTTGTGTACTATTGTATTTCACCCTAGGTAACCTGACAATTCACCGAGTGAACTGATTACTGTACTGGCTCAGCTATCATAACTAAACTTGATTAAAATTTCTTGTGCATTTAAAAATGTCTGTACCTGATCTTGTCCACTTGTCTGCTCTAAAGAAAGAGATTTGCGATAAAGGCTGCCCTTCTTCTGCAGGCCAGCAGCACTTCGAACAAGAGGCTTAGACTGCAGTGAGGAGTCTGGTGGATTATCTGATTCTGTTGAAGCAGCTCTAAGGAAAACAATAAGATCCTTAAAGAATAAAATTGTAGCAAATCATCATCAGGTTATTTATTAACAATGTATCAATGCCCTCTGTTTTTGTGTTCACTTCCTGACCGACTGACTGATCAACCGACTGACCGCACAACCAACCAACCACATCATTACTCCAACTTCTGACTCTCAACTGATGACTGTTTTGCTGGCCCTTTTTATATAGCCTCTGGTTAGATCACATAGAAAACACCATCTCAGACAGTCCATTGCACGTTTATTTGTTGCTGCAATACTTGGTTATTTAGTCATTATTTAGCAGCAGACAATTTCTTCTGGCTCCATTATTCCAGCTTTCAGTTATCATGTCAGAATGCATAAGTGAATAAACTATAAGTGCTTTTTGCCTGGGTTGTGATTTATCCAACAAGTTAGTGCTGCCTCTGCTTCCCTAAATCACTGCCAGTGTAAACACCCTGGTACGAGTTGACTGTTTCCTGAGTTTGTAGCTGAGGTCCACTTATCAAGAGGAGGGAAGGAAGTGGTTGTCAATCCATATCAAATGTCTGTCACCTCAAGAAACCCAGATAAAATCCCTTTTCTATACTTCCTCATGATCCTGATAATCTACAAGCAATCCTGTCACTGGAGGAGGAAAAATAAGTGATCACCATCCACCTCCGTGAAGTAAGCAGTTACAGCATAACTTTTGTAGAAAATGCAATTAAAGTTGAATGTGATAAGGCAACACAGTATACATATTCACACTACAGACTCCACCACATAATTCTTTGAAAAAATATTCAAACGAAAATTCCACTTGATCTTCGCTGATTAATCTGTTAACATACTTTGCTTTCATCATATTTTCCATGAAAATCATGCGTTGGTCAAAATTTGATCAAGGGTAGACATATATATGTCTAATTTTCCAATAAAATTTCTTGTCTAGAAGTGTCTAAATTACGCGGAGATGTAAATTACTCATGTAAATATGGTACATACATTTAAGATGACTCTGGATATACTGCAGTTGTAAAACACAGGTAAAGTGATGTGCATCCTATTTGGCACAGATAACACTCATAATTAAACTCATAAAAAAATAGTTTTAATGTCAATACAGACCTTCTCAATCCTAACATCCTTTTAGCTCGTTCTCTGTCCCGCTCTTCTTCACTGAGCCTCTGGAATCGGCGCAACTCTTCTGTAACTTCAGATAGTCTCTGAACAGTTGACTGAAGCTGAAGCTTTCGGTCTACTGAAGTTTCTGTAAACAGGAATAAGTGACATATTGTAAATTATGTAAGATTTGAGGCTTTCACAGCGGTGACTATGAAGAAAGCAGTCTTCTGGGATTTGGCACCGTGTATATGTGGTGTTAACTGACGTTTCGGAGGAACGTATCGCCTCCATCTTCAGGATGGAAGGAAAAATATAAGAAATCTGCAAGTGAAGAGACCGTGAGAACCGGTAAAAGCACACTCACGGTCTCTTCGCTTGTGGATTTCTTATATTTTTCCTTCAACCCTGAAGATGGGGGCGATACGTTCCTCCGAAACGTCGGTTAACACCACATATACACAGTGCCAAATCCCAGAAGACTGCTTTCTTCATATTGTAAATTCTTTTACAGCTAGGCAAACAAGTTAGGGTGAGACTTGCACTAAAACAGAGCTCAAGTAAGAGGTTAATTATGAAAGTATTAAATAAGATGATTTGCAAAATTTTCTACTCCACCTTTTTGGAAATCCTTCCTTTGTAATTGTGGAGAAGATTCTCTTGATGATTCTCGAGATTTTGGACCCTGAAAAATATAATTTTCATAAGCACGAAGTTATAGAAGCTGTAATTAAATAACCAATGAGAAAAAAAAGGCAGTTGATATATATAAAATATATAATTTATAGAATAATCTGGTCCATGTTAAGCAGATAAATTGACATCATGCCATGGCACATCCTCAGATTGCAGACAGAGGGGATAGCTTCAGACATGCTGAATAAGAAGTTATGGACAGCTGACATAAGGCAGCCTTCCAGTTGGGCAGGGCTAACAATTCCAGAACATGAAACACTGCATATTAGGAAATTTCACAAGCAGTCACAAATTCAAACGCTTTCTTCAGAAAGTTTTAAGCAATGGGAAATGTATATGAGATTTATAAACTGCATATCAGCAGCTTCACTAAATCAGTAGCAAGAGAATTAGCAAAGTAACTGAAATTCAGTGGGATCACAGGGGTGACACAAGATAAGGACAACATTAAACTCACAGATGATTCCTAAATGATCATACACCAATCTAAGGATGAAATGTTCATAAAGATAATAGGTTTTTATGAGGAACCAGAGGATGCAACTGAGCATTCCTCCATGTAACAAATTAACATTTTGTTTGAAGATTTTAATGCAAACATAAGAATGGAAGATATTTTACAGACAAGATTGCGAACAACAGATTAAATGAATTTTTTTTTATTGCTAGTGGGGTGGGACTAAGTCCCTTGTACTGCGGCTACTTCTGGCCTATTGTACCAGCCCCAGATGATAGGTGAGGGTGATTGTGGAGTAATTGGTGGAATGAAGATTGGCAGGGGAAACCGAAATACTCGGAGAAAAGCTGCCCCAGTGCCACTTTGTCCACCACGAATCCCACTTGACCAGACCAGCATTCTGTTCATCAACTGAATGAATAAATGAATGAACTGAAACATTTTCTTTACACTGCCACATCTGCAGCTCTGCATATATCAATTCTACATACCACCTCCTGCCAGACGTGCTGTAAAATGTCCTTTGTAGCATCTGCAACTGCTGCAGTGATCCATGATTTAACTTCATCCAACATATTCATTTTTGGCTGTACATCTTCCTTTTCACATGACCTCACAGAAAAAAAGGTAAAGAATACACTCAGGAGAATGAGGGGGCCACACAACTGGTCCTCCTCTTCCTGTCCATCAATGTTGCAAATTCATGTTGAAAGAGTCATGGACAATGTGAGCAAAATGAACAGGTGCACCATCCAGTTGAAGAAGAAGGATGTTGCTGTTTTTGCGCCACAGAAGAGCATAATTTCCCAACATGTCTAGGAATGAACTGCTTGTAATGATGCTCTCATCAAAGAAAAATGGGCTGATGATGCTTTCATGTGCTAGGGAACACCATATATTCACTTTAGGACTATCCTGTTCATGTTCTACATGTTCTCTGGGATGCTAACAGCCTCGAATGATACAGTTTTGCCAACTGAAACGTCCAGAGATGTGAAATTCTGCCCCCTCAGTGAAGATGTGCAGGAACAATTAGTAAAGCATAAAATGTTATTTACTTGTCAAAATAAAGGATGGTGGCACTGGCTAACCATGCAAAACACATGCAGGATGAGAAGAGAGCACAAAATTTCAGCTGGAAAATCTAAAGGGAAGGGACTGCTTGTGATACTAAGGCACTGATGGGAGAATAATATTAAATTGGAAAAGAAGTAGTATGTGAGGTTGTGGACTAGATTCAACTGGCTCAGACTGGCTTCAGAGGGAGACCGTTGTGGATACAATAATGAATCCTCCTTTTTGGTTATATAAAGGTGGGTCATTTCCAAATCAGTTAGGGCAACTATGAGGTTTTGGCACTATGGAGTCAGATTACTGTGGTAAGACGTAGTAGCTGCATTACATCTAATTATATTTCACAAGCACCAATGGCAGACATATGGCTTCTGTGAATTACTATTCCATCAAGGAAAAATAATAATAATAACGGACAAACACAGTCCTTTTAGGATTAATGTAGCTGTTACTTGTAGATAGCAGATGAGGTACCTCTCAAGTTTTCTGGATCAGAAATATACTGCCAAAGTATCCAGAAATAACCATAGTTAGGAAATCAAATTCAAATAAAATGTCTATCCACGTTTCAACCTGTTATATTCTAATTTCATCTAACACAATAATGAAACATAACTTTTATGGAAGAAAGGAGTAAGCATGGTGTAGTACTGTATATCACTACAGTATAAATGATATATCAATTATATGCTAAAATATGACATTGTAGAATACTCAAAACCGAGTAGGCCTTATACTTTCAGATACTGTATACTATGTATATTGTTTTGTTTTCTTCCATATTCCTTTATTATGTTAGATGTGATGGAACATGTTAGATGGAACATGATTTACATTCCAGTGAAGTGTATTAATAGTACATACAAGTGAACTGACCAGGAGTTATAACCTGAGGAGCTGAAAAAGAATATTCTAAACACTATATTTTAAATTAAAAGTCATCTCTCTGGCACAATAAACATAACTGAACCTCAAACTGTAATATGATTCAATACCTTCAGTCTCTTAGGTGCAACAGGTGTTGGCTGGGACAGAGATGAAGTTGAAGATGAATCCGGTGTTGACTTCTGAAGAAACAATTCAGGTGCTAAACGCGTAAGTTCATCAACCTGCAACATATCACCATATCATTCATATCTACCAACGAACCAAACTTTGCCTACTGCACACATCTAAGCTGGAAAATAGCAGTCACATTCTGTTCATGTCTAGTGTCTATATGAAAACATAAAATGAGTGTAGAAAACATTCTTCCAAAATCTCTATGTTAGACATGAAAGATTCTGACTGTCCATTGACCTTCATCATTTGGATTTAAATTTCCGGCCATTGTGGTGATAGGGCCAGATTTGAACTGCGCAGGAATAGGATTTATATTGTCAACAATGTAATGCTATGCCTGCTGAACCAGCACATGAACCTGAACAATTGTGCAATGCATAGATGACAGATGTTGACTAGAAGATTGTCTCTTCAAGAAAATAAGAATGCATTCCTATATTCTAAGAAACAAAACCTAAAGAGACAGCAATCAACTCATTAGCATCCAAACTGCATGCACACATGCACATACGCACTCTTTCTCTCTCTCTTCTCTTTTTGAATGAAGAACTTCTCATATTATTATGTCAAAAGCTCCAAAATAAACACATGCTGACAGTGTTCAAGGTAAATTGTATTTATATTTGACTTAAAAGTATTACTGTCCCTAAAACTAGGAAACAAATATTCCCTTACTTAAGTAACCTTGAACAACAGAAACCATACCTTCATTCATAAAAATACATAGAAATCAGTAGCATAATCTGCAAGTATATGTTATTGGGCATTAAAGGGATCAATGTAACCTGTTTCTCTAAGTTTTAAGTTGCTGGAATACTATTTTGGAACGACACAAAACGATCTTATTTGATTTATACAATATACTGAGAACACTCTTCCTGTACACTCAAGCAACTGACTTGCCATTGTATCAATGCAAGTGCGGATCAAAACTGGTTTTCAAAAAAAGTTTCACGTTGAAACAGAAAAGGTGCAGGATTTATATTACTCTTGGAGACCAGAAAGGACTGTAGACTAGAAGACCTTAAGAAAACCCTGTACTTTAAGCATTTCTAAATAGCTCTAAACTATTCACATTGGACCATAACACAAAAAGGTTTTTAATAATAACCAAGGCCTGGATTTTGATGACATGTCATCTTTTTTTCCTTGTATCCTATGCAATGCTCTTAAATATATAAATCTCGGATATGAGCTGCTGGTTACAGAAATGTAAATTTTATGGGTATTTTTTTGTCATTTTTTGACATTTTTAGGTTCAAGGTCATTTTTTTCTTTTTGGGGGTAATTTTTTGGACTTTTAAGGGTATTTCTTGTCATTTTTGGCCATTTTAGGGAATTTTTCTCCATATGTTTTCTGAAATGTGAATAATATGGCAGCGAAGTGTTCTTTCTTTTCTCCTTTATGTCATTTTTATGGATTTTTTCGGTCATTTTATAGGTCAATTTTTGAATATTTTCAGGTCATCAAAATCTGGGCCCTGCATATTACATTTTTGGGTCATATTTTAGGTCATTTTTCTGCATTTATTCGGTCATTTTTTAAATATTTTCAGGTCATCAAAATCCGGGTCCTTATAATAACTAAAAGTGACATAATAATTTGATTACAATTGGAGTTTTCAAGATATTATGGACATATATTAAACCAAATCTGAAGTAGACAAAACTCAAAACTTTTTATACGAAAAGATACCAGTGCTTACAAAATGCTTGAACCATGCATTCTGAAGGGGGGAAACAACATCAGACCTCCTCTTCTTCTTTCATGTAGTATGTGAACTCTTCACCCTTAAACTTTTAGTAATTATTGGAACAGCAAGCCATCCAGTGTAAAAAATTTAATAGTAGAAATCACATTAGATATTGTTATGCATATGAGTGTGATTACAGATGAGATCTGGATTGGTAATCAGACTTACTGAACTCTTAAAACTTGTAACCACAAGCAAGGATTATGCTCTCATGTTCTACACACTTCACAGATCACTATAGGACACACTAGGGCTTCTGAGTCTGTTAGAGTCTTCACTAGCCATTGCTTGATAACAACTTCAATGGCAGATGTTTCCCTTCCTCAAGGTTCCCAAACTCTCCCAGGACTTAGCTACAAGCTTCTCACAGCAACAGCTCACAATAATTGAACTGCAGCAGTCCTCTAATTCACACACTCACTCACCAAAATAATCTTTACTTCACCAACTCCACTATACTAACTCCAATGACTGACACTGTTCAGTAACTTCTCCTGGGCATGGACCACACAGAAAACACAACTCCTCTGTTACAGGGCACTTGTTGCATTCCTGCCTGTTGGCAGAGCCGTTATCTAGCGATGGGTCCACATGCCACACTGCTCCCTCCTTAAGGAAATCTGTCTCATATGGCTTACAGGCCTACCACCATTTCTTTTCTGAGGGCTATATTTGCAATGTCTGTGCTCTGCCTCACCTTCCTTCCCCATGGTGTGATTCTCATGGTGATTATTCTCCAACTGCTCCCTTCTTAATGCTGCTCATCCCAAGCAGTTCCCTAATATGGTGCAAGCCGATCCAGGTGTACCGCCAAAAACCTCGATCTATGGTTCCACTGAATCCTGTATACATCATTTATCTGGGTGACTACCTTGTATAGGCCCTCCCATGAGGATTGGGGCTTGAGTATCTTCTGCTTCATGTGAGTCGGGCGATACAGCTACACTCTGTCACCTTCCTGGTAGCCCACAGAGTTGGTCAGTCTGCTGTAATCAGTTTTCATCTGGTCACTGGCCAGCTTCAGGTGTTGGCAGACATAACTGTGGGTGTTGTGTAGATGATCCACTAAATTTGCATCATGATTGATTGTGGGTCGTTCCTTCTCCAGAGGTGCGTCCCAAACAGCAGGTTACATAGCAGTCGGAGTTCTCTTCTGAACATTAGGCTAGCCAGGGTCAAGCCCGTAGTGTCATGAGTGAATGCCCTGTAATCAAGGAGGAGGATGATGGGTGATCTTGTGTCTCAATCCCTCTGGTGTGATGCGACAACTTCTTGCAGGTGCTCCTTGCCTGTTTTGATGTAGTGCTTGACCATGCTGTCCAATTGTGGGTGCAGGGTTGTGATGCGCAACTTGCTAACTCCCAGGTGTTGCAAAACCTCCTGTCCCAGACAGGACTTGAAGTTACTGCACTGGTCACTATGCAGCTTCTGCATTATTCAAAGCAGCAGAAGAAGTTAGTAACTAACTCTAAGGTAATCTTAAGGTTCAGTTTAAACAAGAGACATTATATAACACAACATGAAATGAAAATATTATCAGTGAGCATTAGGTAAGAATTTCGTTGTCTGTTTGACAGTATGATGATGACATTCATATAGTGAAATTGACAAAGACCATAACAGATCTAACTCAAGACAGCCAAGATCTGAACCAGGAACCTTTGAAGTATACCCTTTACAGCGTTACTGCTACACTAAATTGGTTTTTGCCAGCCCAGTTTTATACCATCCCACATCTTTCCTAGTAAGAAGGCGTAACAACAAGTAACTTACTTGCTCTAGTAAGATGTTGATTCTTCTGTCTTCTTCCTGTTCAGCACGTCTCTTGCCTGATGCCAACTGCCTAAGTTCTTCACGTTCTTTCTCATTACGTTCCTTCTCTCGACGCAACTTCTCGTTGGTTGTCCGTAATTTTGCATGAGCATCACGAAGTTCCAGTAAGTCACACTGTACCTATAACAATAAGGGGCATATTACAATGATGTTCTGATCCAAAAGCATATCTCATGAAGTTCTGTTGCTTTCTGTTACTTCCTAATTTACAATCAGTGCACCATAAGTATTTTAAAACAATGTGATAATTTTAACCTATTTTTTATGCTGATATACTGTGAGTTATGTGATAGTTGTGTTTTTGGAAATAAAATGTATAGTGTGGAAGTGCATAAATCCAAAATGTTTCTGAAGATCTGTCAATGCTGTTCTTATATGAAGCTCTGTGAACCACTTCTGATGAATGAAAGCCTCAAAATGTGACCCACAAGATGTCTGACTTCCTGCCACACATTATTCATTGCCATCCAATAACTTGACCCTCTAGAGACTAGTTATGGAGAGTGTTATTAAATAAACCATAATAATAAACAAATAAGTAAACAGAATTTATTCCAGCTTTAAGGCAGGTTCACAGAAAAAATATTCTGTCTCAGTGGCTCACTAACTCCATGGTTCAGGATCTTCCATAGGACACTGAAAATATTTGGCTGTTTAGGAAATTCCATTCCTTTTTGGAAGCAAAAGATTTAAGTTCTGAGGTTTTGACAGCAGAGATAACTCAGACTGTCGTCTTCTAGGGTGTGGCATAATGCAGTCCTGTGATGAAAACACAGCGTGACCATGAAAGGTGCATTTTTTTACTTACTATTCCCACTGCCTTGAATCCGGTTCAGTTCCTTCATTCACTCCTGTAGATCAGAGTAACAATCTTCGCTACCACCTGCTTATGAAACTGTACCAATTTGTCACCCTACATACTTCAACCCTGAAGATGGAGGAAGTATTATTCTTCAAAACATCTGTAACCATCCACAAGACTAGATGGTGTCAAAACCCTGAGTCTGAACCAAAGGGTTGAACTCTGTGTTCACACATGTCTCCACTCATCTTTAAACTGAGGCAGTTCAATCCCAGTCCATGCCATTATATCCTATTTAATATTATCTTTCCACCTGCACCTAGGCCTTCCTTCAGCTATTTAACACAATTTTGTAAGTATTGCTGGAAGTAAGTTACCTTACAAACAGCAACATACAACTACTTTATGATCTATCATATTTTGACATTGCTGCTCTATGAGTTCTGAAGTTTCAGAACTGTTGTCAAAATTTATGAATCTGACCTCTGTAACTTTCTTCCTGTTTTCCTCTTGTTCTTCTTCTGTTGACTTCTTGAGTTGGTCAAGACGTCGCTTTGCTTCCAGACGTTCCTTGTCCCTTTCTCGCTCCACCTGGCAACAGCAGCATATAGAAGTACAGCTGGCTTGATAAAGATACAAGTTTAGGATATAATTTAAGAAATCATAGACTAAATAATATTTATATCTTAAATATTAGCTACAGCTAATCAAATTATAATCTTGTATACAGAGGTAACATTGCTGAAGCATCATGCCATGAAAGCATACAGGGAGCAAGGAAGTATAGCTTTATACATTCTTAACCTCAAGGACTAGATGGAGGTGGTATGCTTCATGCTCTGCTCACTTTATCCCTGGCAAAGAACCTCAGTATCCTCTCATATAGGAAGCTGTAAAAAACTCAGATCTGGTCTCTATGTAGAAGTGAAGGAATAATTTCTGCTCCTGCTAGGAATCAAATCACTGTTGTCTAGTTGTCCAGTCTTCATTGCGCTCATTGGCTGAGTAATGTATATTCATGTAAGTTTTTTTAAATATTCACCTCAAACAATGTTTGACGAAGATCTCTGGCCAATGTAGATGTCTCCTGAAGTAGTCGATGCTGTTCTTCACGCTCCTTCTGCCAGGCTAGTTCCATTCTTGTACGCATTCCAGGAATTTTTGTACGTCCACTGCTTATGATACGATCTTCCTCCAGCTGTGACAATTCAGAACACTATAATTCAGCTGTACTTCCAATTGGTAGGAATTTTTGTGCAACGAATGGAATTGAAAACATGCAACATGTGTACTAAAATGAAGGGAATGAGAATGTATGGCATTTCCAACTGAGTAACTAAGAAAACAGGGAAGCAAGTAAATATGTAAGTAAACAACTAACACCATAGAATACTGCTAATTACTAGAGACTTTAAACAATTACATTTTTCTTTTCGCTTTAACTTGGGAAGGTTTCATAATACAAAATATTGAACTTTAATGTAGTTGTTTAATATAATATGTAACTAAGCCAAAAATTAGGTTTATGTTAAATTTAAGAATAATCTGTTTTGTAATTAATCTATACATGTATACTAACCATGTTAGGATTAAAAAATTGTGTATTTTGTTCACAGAGCATATTGTGGCATATAGACTCATCACCAGCCCAACATCTTGAAAGAAATAAAGAAACAGCAGCCGTTGCTATGCAACGGCATGGTATACACACCTCTACAACAATAGAGTTACTGTCAGAAACGGTGTTTTCTACTTGGTCCACGCAAAGGAGTAATCTTGAAGACAACTGGGGCAACCAAGTTAGTTGTCAAGCACAATAGATCATTGAAGGTTGCAGTGCTAGGGCCAGTTTTATGGCTCACCCCTCATACTCAAGTTAGTTGTCACTTAGTGTAGAGTTGAGCTTTGCAAGGGATGCTGAGAACAGATAGCGCTATAGTTCAGTTGATGATAATGAAATGTTTTAAAAGAGTTCTGTGTGATCTCTTAAAGGCACTCTCAAACTCAATTCTGTCATGAAGATAGAGTAAGATACTATGCAATATCAGGGTTTTAATATTATTTATTTGTGTGCTCTGAGCAAAATTAGAAGGATGGGAGGATGTGGCAGCGTTATCCTCTTCCAGCAAAAGATGGCAGCATGTCTACACAAAGCTATGTTTTCAGTAATCAGCCTTGAGCTGCATATCTGCAGTGGTCTGACATGTGAATTCTATCTTCAGGCTGCTTAATTCAGCCTACACCTTCACAATAGGACTGATTCCTTTGTATTATCTTTCCACCTGTTCTTCCAAATCAGCCTGTTCCATTCTAACTTACCCCAGTCATACTTCTTCTTGTTTTCATAATGCTAACAAGAGTAGGTGACTTAGAACAAGTCAAGAAGCTCCAAGTTTTTTTTTTTGTTTTGTTTTCACATACTTTCAATTTATCATTCTTCCTCTAGAGTGAGAGACCATTCTTCATATTCATATAAAATGAAAGGCAAAACTATAGTTATGTATTTTAATCATCAGGTTTTTATATAGAACATACGATGATGTGAATGTATACATTAGCCAAAACAAATTAAGAGAATGTAATATGTATGTGCATACTAATCAAGCAGTTACAAGAATCTCAAGAATGTGGCCATCTGGTCAGTAGGGCAAACACACAAGCCAACCTATATGACATGACTGTCATTATGTATAGTAATATCCCTCTTAATTTCATTAAAAATAGGGAAATGTACCTCATTAACATGTGACTGTATCTCAGAAAGTTTCACCTCCCAGGCAGATCGTTCTGAAATCAGCTCTGTCTTGAGTTTTGAAGCCTCAAGTCGAGCTTCAGACAGCTCATCCTCCATACAGCTGATCTGCTGCTCCAGAGATTGTATCTTAGTTTGTGTCTCCTCTGACTGCAAAATTGGTAAAACAATTATAATGTTGTAAATATATAACTGAAAGTAAAACACTCTTGGAGTAACTAAACAAAAATATACGATATATATATACATGTGTATACATATTGTCCCAGGAGGAATGTGC
>NW_019733845.1:344459-412732 GCF_002891405.2 Cryptotermes secundus | reverse complement strand
ATTTGGAGTGTGTAACACAGTGACATTTGTATAGCTCCCGTACTGTGAAACGTGTAGTCTACTGACAATAGCGTGATTTGATTTGCGAATAGGGTTATAAATTGTGAAACCCCACAATATTGTTATAATTAATTGTAGCCGTGATTTGTAGGTTGTTAAATAAACCAATTAACAATCTCTACGGCGTATTCAGTAACGAAACACGTTACAATATATATATATAAAGCATTCATGACTGGTGTGGCACACTTTAGGCTTCAAAAGCATAATTCTTTAGCTTTAACCCTTTCCGGTCGTTGCGTTTGGAGAAATTTCTGCAGCCAAGTCGTCAAGGGACTTTAAATGCCCGCAGAGCCACTAAGCGAGTTGCTTTGCTCAAGAAGTTGGTACAACAAGGGCATAAAGCGAAAAAGAAATATTTTTACTTACCAGCACAATGCAAGAAGACAAATTCTCTGCCTTGTAGTGGTGTATGACATCAAGTGTGAAGAGAGGTAGTAGTGTTTAACTGGTTCAAATTGTCTGCTGTTCTCGTATAAAATATACACATATTCCTTTTGTCTTATAACTCTCACTCTTCTATGTACACAGACTGCAAAAACTCGATAAACTATGGAGACCTATATTAAAAATTTTGAAGTTCTTGAGAGTGTGATTTCTTTTGAAACATCCATCAGGATACATGGCTGGTTGATTTATACAGGTCTTACAATAGAAGTATGTTTCTTTTCTGTCTCCACGGCCTTCTCATTGCTGCACACAATGCAGTCCTTTGTGTTTCTTCTTTTCATAGAGGTAGAGGAAGTTAGATGCCATATTTGGTCTCTCTTCTCTCTCAGTTGACCCCGGATGTGACCGCTTTCTTGGGTTGCACACATGCACATCACCTACTAGAATTTCAACAAGAGCTCGTCGATACTTGACATGTGACACTAGTTTTACTCCCATGTGTGCCTTATAGAGGCTGTACAAAATGTATGAATTTACAATGCATACTTCCAGGCACCAGAGAAGGTTTTCTCCACCACTTCAGAGGTTTATGAATGAAAGCATGTTATGCACTAATGACCAGTGCAATCTACACTATCCATATGCTTTGTATAGTTGAGTACACATTCCAAGTCGATCTCTCCAGGAATCCACTTTTCCATAGCAACATGTGTTAATTTCAGAGCAACACTCTGGTATCCAACAGTTTACAACTTTCAGTTTTCATATCAATGGAAACCTTTGTCCAACACCCAGGGATAGTCTGTTCAAAAATCATATCTCTGCAGTAACGTATTTGCCAATTTGTTTCCTACAAATGCCTACATGTAACACTATATATTCACATGTTTTACAATTTTATAATTGTCATACTTTTAACACATTCTTTAAAAACTTTAAATAAACTGGATCAATTTTGATTACATATTCCGCAATAAATCACAATATATTTATGATCATATATGTATACACTTGATTATGGTCAACTATGACCAAAACATGCAGTATTCGGCATAATAAATGCACTGCTCTAATTATATATTCAATTAAATTGCTTATTATATACAACAGACTCAACATGTTGTGTGGAGGCATAAAAAGCCCTAAATTCATCAAAGACCTTAAAATTTAAGATTGTGAGTTTTACCTCATCAACATTGCTGCCTGAACTCCGTGACTCTCTGCCCGAGGATGCCTTTAAGTCAGCAATAGTCCTCTGGGCACCCTCCAACATATGTCTGAAAGTGTCACGCTCTCTTTTGAACCGACAAACCTGTCCCTGCAGGCCCTGGATTTCTTCACTAATGACTGCAACTCGGCTATCATATCGCAACTTCAGTTGTGCCATGTCTGCCTTGTGGGCTCTTTCCTCTTCATAAAGTCTACAAACATACAAAACATATAGCATTATTAATGGTAATTATATTTGTAATTTTGTGGCTGAGTTTGCAAATTGTACATATGTAACTGAGTAAACATTTGGTTTCAGTCACAACTGAGTTACTACTTAATATGACTGAAGCTTTCTGTGGTGTTTCCTTAGTCCCTTGAAGCAAATTTCAGAACAGTATCTTGAAAGAAAACGAGAACCAGTGTCATACAGAATTACTGGGTTTTGGACTTTTCCATCTCCCAGAATTCTAGGTAATAGAAGACATGACATTTCAGAAACTGGATCTGTTTCCTTCTTCAGGTGAGGAAGGATGACACCTACTCAGTTGGGTCCCTTTGAAAAAAGCTAATCTCAATCACTGTGTGTCATCCACCATCGTCAAAACCCTTTAGAATCTAAGAGAACCAGGGTTTTCAACATGTGGAGGTGGGTTACAACACCTCCATCATGGCCCTGTGAGCCGTAGAAGGTGACAGAAAAGGAACCCAGTGCTCTTGGGTAGAACTGGGCCACCCTGTCACTGGGGGACATAAATTCAGGGATCTGGTCCTCCAGGTTTGGGGTTGGATGCAAGGATGACGACCTTGCTTCGTAAAAAATATTTGTCACAAAATCCAAAGAAGTGAAAAGCAGATGCCATCTGGCAGAATCTTATATGGAAAGCTACGGCTCAAAAAGGGCTGTATTGCCAATGATGATGATGATCTTGAAAGAGGCCATAGAATGTTAACTACTCACTCTTCATGATCCTTTTCCAGTTTTATTTAATTATCTACGGATTTTCCAGTTTAAACAGCAAACTTAAATAATATATGAATTAATCAATTAGATGTTCAAATACCTATTACCTTAAGAAAGATACTTCAGACTGAGAATTATTTCTGATGTCACAAAAACATACACTGTAAGTTGGTGCAGAGACACTGCACATACTTTCTAACACACAATTTACCTTGACTGGACTACTCTGGAAAGAAGACTCATTGCTGCTTAGTAGACTATTGTTGGCTGTTGAATACTGAACAATGAAGATTGGTAGTGCTGGTTTCGGCACAACTGGCATATCACATTTGGGTCCTTAGTGTCCATACTGTTATTTTACAAACATATCACTTATGCAGTTCTATTTATGAAGACAGTCTGCATAAATTATCGAAATTTAAGCAAAATCATTACAGCCTATTTAAAGAAAATTGCATTTTGTGCTTTGGGGCCAATTTGAAAAACCAGTTTTTGGAGTTGGAATGTTCATATTTACTGAGCACTGATGTATTTGTGAATAAACTCTTGAACACTGGTACATACATAATACATGGGTACATATATACAGAGAGACAGACATCAAACGAAAAACCACTTTTGGTATTCAAAGTTGAATAAAACGTGTACGTCCATCAAAATTTCAATATTTTTTTTTCTCGCCATCACTTTACACCTTTTATATATATATTACGTGAGAAAGTGAAATTTCCCCATGCTTAACTGAGCACCAAGCCATAAAAATATATGGAGAATGCTGGTACAGCTCGATGCATTCTTAACTTTGAGTCTAGATGGAGGTGAGCAGCCAGCTCCCTTTCCTGGCCACTTTACCCCTGGGCCAGTCTGGAGGCTGAGGAGAAGAAAAAAAGTCTTCCCTTCCTGGAAATCTAATATCGATTCCTGGTCATTGTACTGACTAAGGTAAATTATTCTGGTAAAATCCCCAGAATTCATATGTCAATACTGCAAGGAAATATTGTGTATACAAATTTGAGCATCTTGATACTAATTTACACCTATCTTTTTGTTGTACAATGTTAAACGGTCTTTAAAATTTTAAACTGAACTGCTCATTGAAACTCTTCTGTTAAAAAGTTATTAAACTTCAGAGTCTCACTTGTTCTTTGTAGCCTGCAGCTCCTTTTCTATGGCAGAGGTGTCAGCTGACATATTTCGATGGACCTTCACCACCTTGTCAAAGTCCTCCAACTTTTTGCGTAACTCATCATTCTACAAAAAAATAAAATATTTCAAAATATCCCTGAATATTAATAATGTCTTAGGTTTAAGAAAAATGTCTGGACCAAAAAAAAAATAGAAACAAAGAAGGAAAAGGCAAGAACTATATAATAAGGTATCTCAAGATGGATGAAATAAATGGGAATATAACAAGCATAGAGAAAATAAGAAATGCTGAAAAAGATTTCAATAGAAAATCTGATGGGAACAGACCACACACACAAATGATACGGAAATCCAGTCCCACATGACCGCATATTAACTGATGGAATATGATAAGCTATATACAATTTGTCCTATTTTTATGCACAGACTGTACGCATACAGAGTAGGTCATGTTCTTCCATCTGCTGTCAGCCTGTTTCTTCTAAGAAAATAATGACCAGATCAGATTAAATTTGGAATCTATCCTTACGTTGCTGTGTAATTTTGATTTTGGTTCATATCACTCCCATGGGTATGCTATTGGTTTCTTGAACCTGAAGACGGAGACAACTAAATTCCTGAAATATTGACAAATGATTTCTAAACAGTGTCATCGCTCATAACAAAATCAGAAGTGTCAACATTCATAGAGCATAGGGTAGATTTCTGGGTATGACATCATGTAGCCTGGAAGGTAGTTAGCAATGTTTTAAAGGTAGATACTGTCTCCATCTTCATGGCAGAAATAAACCAAGTAGTGAAAAAGGCACATCAATCAGCAGGAGTGGGGGTAATGGGACATCAAGAACAGGAGGGCCAATCAGATTCAGGAATGGGAACAAGGAGACATAACTGCAAGTGGGCCAATGAAAACCATAACTCCTGATTAGAGTAATGATTCTATAACAGATGTTGCTGGAAGGGTAAGTACAGAAGAACTGGAGGACCAGAGAAGGACAACAACTCAGATGACAGGGGCAGTACATTCCTCTGATATATTGGTAACCACCTCTCAGACTACATACAGAAAAGAGAACTCTCTGAGAATGACCTGAATTTTTACTGCCACTGAAATCTGAAATACACAAGCCTCAGAAAACAACTATATGCTCTTAGTTAGTTTACCATGAAGAAGAAGAAGAGAGGTCAATTTCTGAACACTGAGAAAACAATTCACAACAATGTGGTGTTTTCACACCAAAGCACTTATTAAAGTCTGAAAACATATATATATATATTTACCTCCTTCCTCAAGTGTTCCATCTGGTCTGCATTCATATCAGTTTCCTTCTTCAGCTGTTCCACTTCCAAACATTTATCTTCCAGCACAGATTTCAGCCGAGTTCTCTCAAGAACCCAACTGTCACTGCTATTGCTTCGCAACACTTTCTCTTCTAGCTCTTTCAACTTCTCCTATAATGTTACCAAGGTCAGAAATAAATGACTGTCAATCAGCAAACTAAGTTCCATAAAATACACAATGCTGTTAAATTAAAATAACATGGTTGTTTTTATAGCTCAACCTATGTATCATACTATAAAGGCATATTATTTCATCAGCTGGTTCTGTAGGTGTTTGCACTAGATGGAGGAAAGTGGCCATCTTCACACTAATGAATGTATAAGGGGTGGACCTTCTCGACCCTCTCCCCGACCTACAGTGATCCATTGTGCTTATCTTCACACTAACTACTTTACCTATAGGGTAACAGCTCCAGTACCCTCAGCAGAAGACGCAGCAGACCTCAGCCTTAATTTGGATGTGGCAGTAAAGAGAGAAATGTCACAAATACTGGGAGTTTAAGCCTGGCTTTCCAGCTTGTGGCCAAGAATCTCACACCCTTACCCCCAGTGGTTCATTAGCTATCACTAGCCAATAGAAAGCCATACAGATGAAACAAAATTCATCCATAAGTTCTACACAGTGTTTGATTCGGTTCATCCTGGTCCATCACACTAGGAAAATTATAAAGGTTAATTAACACCGTCCAGTGACTGGACTTAGAAGAGAATTGTATAGTTCCTCCATTGTTCCATAGGCACATTGCTTAGAGATGGCTGTGGTATTGTTGCATGCTTACAAAGTTGCTGCCTGGCAAATGGCATGTTTCCAGAATCGTTCCCTAGCAATGGCTGTATCTGCCGGCTTCACAGTTCTTGCTTTGAGTAAATATGCTACAATATGATCAAACTATGGTTTCCTCACAGTTACAATAAGTGTCTGAAGTGGCCTCCATCCATTTCAAGGCGGACAGCAGTGTGATGAAAACATTCTCTTGAAGGCACTTTAACATGTTGGCATCGACTGCTGTCATAGCTACTTGAAGTCATGTCATAACAATGCTAATTTCAGGTCTGCCCACAGGAAAAAGCCCATGAAGGCTAGATCTGACAACATACAATGGCCCCCAACGACCAATCCATTTTCCAGGACATGTAATTTTCAGCCATTGCCAGACATCTTCCCCATAGTGCATGGAGCTCCATCCTGCTGAAACCACCTGTGCCTCACAGTCAGAAGCACATCTTTAAGCAGGCCTAGTGGAACAGTTTCCAGAAAACTGTGATATTGTTGAGCAGTCAATCTGGTAGGTAGCAGATATGGGTCCATAACAACATCCCTAATGATACCAGCTCAAACACTGATGATGAAGCAGAAGCGAACTTGATACCCATGTTTGTGGAGAGCATGAGGATTATTCCATGCTCAGAGGTCTGTTGTGGATGTTGAAAATGATAAAAGATGCTTCGTCTGCCCATAGAATTTTATCTAAAAAGGGCTCATCTGCTTGCATTGTGTTGATGTCATAGCCATTTAAGTATGAGAGCCAGAGAGAACATTCAACTGGCAAGAGAAGTGCACTCTGTAAGTAATGTGGCTGCAACTGATTGACAGAAGTACTTCATGGACCCTCAATTGAGACAGTGCGACTCTCATGTGATATTACAAGCTTCTCCATGGCTCTTGTTCCACAGGTATAATTATGGCGTCTTCACTGGCTAATTTCTGCGCAGTCTGTGTGCCATAGGTATTATCATTTCTGTCTCATGGAGTCACTGTTCCAGTTGTTAAAACACATCAGCATCTGGATGATGGCAACTACGATAACACAGCAAATTTTCCCATGCAACAGTACTAGCTCGGCTATTAGAAGTACCAAGGGTTATGAGCATGTCACAGTATTTGTCATGTGTGTATTCCATGATTAGTTTACCACTCTGTGACTTGAATACAAGTACAACTCACAGTGAACTATGTATTGCCATGAAGAATAAAGACTACTAAGAAGTATATTATTCCAATTGGTGGTGACATGTATTTAAAAAAATAAGCATCTCAGGACACACACTGTATAACATTTATACTTGTTTTTCTTTTGTTTTCCTTTTTTTTAATGAGAAATCACAATATGTAGCTTTGTGCACAAATTTCTTTCCAACCTGTATACAGATTTCACATGGTTGCTATGTTGTCTTTCATTCTAGAGAAATATCCTGCCATATTTTTTGAAGATCTATTATTATAACAGATTTCAAGATCTCATATCAGACTACTGCAGCTTCCACCTTGGAAGTCTGCATGACCATGAAGTTGGTGTGAATAACTGTACTGAAACTAAACATATAATACAAAGGACAGAGTCATAATTAAGTTTTATGTAAATGCATCAAATGGTTCAAAAGTTATTATGGGGATGTAAGATACAAGGCCATGATACAGACATGCTGTTACCACAAGCCTGTCTTTCCTTATAAAACATATAAATTAGGATGAAAATGGATTAACCCCAATCTGGGAGGACAGATACCAGGGCATGGCCATGTTAATGCCACAGGATGGCCTTTCCTTATAAAATATGCAAATAAGTTTAAAAACAGACAATACTGACCTGGAGGTCAAGCTTCTCCTTAATCCACATATCCTGCTTCTCACTATATGTGTCTTGCAGTGTCCTTAGCTCATTCTCTGCAACCACCAGTTCCCTTTTGGTTGTCAATAGCTGTCTGTTCCAAATGGTAAATTAATTAACTTGGGACAGCAGAGCAATGAAATGTGTCAAGTTTATATATTTAATTTAGTACAAGGAAGTTGTTCCTGTGCCTAAGCCCCAAATCCTGAAATTATATAGGGAGAGTAGAAAGTGCTCCACATTCCTAACCTCAGCACTAGATGGAGTTTAGTGGTCATCTTCACATTCCTGGTGAATGAACCCCATTGGTCCATTGGTTGATGTGTGAGTGGATCCCCAGGCTGGTCTGGACTTCGTGGCAGAAAGTAAAATTTCAGTTTCTGCCAGATATAAATCCCAAATGACCTAGATCATAGCCAGTAACTTTAGTGACAAACCTATCCTGACTCACTGAAAATTCAGTTTGCCAGGAATATTTGTTCACATTTCATTCTCATGCAATATAAACTCTAATCCAGAAGCATTGTTCAAACTCTGTAAACATGATTTCACATTACATTGATGACCTGACTTCTGTTGTACACGTGTGTCACATTGCTGTACATGAATATCAATCAGGTGATACACTGCTGATCCAGTGGCTGTATGTTGACAATCATTGTACAATACTGTGTATGCATAGTAGAACTGACACTTCTTTTTTCCAGCAACCAAAATTTCTTTCAAAATAACCAGTGTTTCAATGTTTCCAAATTAAAAAAAGGAAGCACCACGCCATTCTTTAAATGATGGCACTGAAATGATTAATGTGGCAAGAATACTTTCTCTTTGACAATAAGAGGATTGAAAAGTACATTCTTCTGGGGTGGCATGTCAGGTAGTCCAGTAGCTTCTTCATTAATATACTTTTCAGGGTAACTATTAGGCTTCTGGACATTATCCATCATCCTGTATTTATCTACAAACACCATCCTCTTCATATTTCAAAACACAACGTTTTGGAGACTGGATTCTGTCTCTGTCTTGAGGTAATTGATAGAGCTAGTACCTATCTCTGAAGATAGGGACTAGCTCTATCAATTTGGCCCAAATGAGTAGATTTTACCTGAAGATGAGATAGAACAGTCTCCAAAACGTTGTGATTTGAAATATAAAGAAGATAGTCTTTTTAGATAAAAACAGGATGATGGATAATGTCCAGAAACATAATATTCATACTATGTACCATCGTTACAAAATTTAGATCTTATATACTCTTCAGGGTTGAAGATTAAGTCAAGGAAATGTGATTTGGTTCATCCTGATCCATCACACTATCAATATTATAAAAGGTTAATCAACTCCGTCCAGTGTAATTAATAAATGTTTCTTTCTCTTTCCTTCTTTTTAATCTTTCACCCTTGACATGTTTCGGTCTTAGAGACCATCTTCAGAAGGATATATCAATACAGGCAGAAACTAATATTACAATGTGATTGGTCAATATCAATACATACATACAATATCATCACAATGCCATGAATATAAAATTTTATCTTTTATCAACTACAGCAATGTGCATGAATACATTAAAATATTTATAAATTATTACAATTAATCTGTTTACAAGTGGGGTTTACAAAGATTCTGTAAAAATTTTAGAACCAGTTTTTTCATGGCCTTTATATTGCCTCTCTTTAAAGGAAGTTGAGTGTCTACCACCTCGTGGTTCCATCGTTTGGTGAAGAGGATAACAATACACAGTCTATCAGTCACACTGGATGAAGTTGATTAACCTTTTATAATCAAGGAAGTGTGTTTGAGCCTGAACATGGATGCAGTATGTTCCTCCAAAATATCACAGAACTTCTGCTGAACTACTGTTTGTAGTCACCACTGTGAGAACCTCAAATCCAATAAGCAGCTCAACTTTCAACATGAAGCGTAGCTTCCAATCTATACACTTACGTTTGTACTGCCTCCTTATCCATAACTAGTTGTGCCTTGGTGACTACATGTTCCTCCTCCAAAATCTCATACTTTGCTGTAAGGTCTTCATATTCATGTCTCTCCGTTGCTAGTGCCTCTTCTAATTCTGTAACATTAATTACAATCTATGTTAAAACATACTGCAGATTTAAATTTGTACGTATTTCTAACTACCAGTGACTTCTGTGTAATCCAATATAGACAGCAGTTGTAGTGAAGGAGATACAGGAGTGAAGATCCAACTGCATCAGAAAGGCAATTTCATAACTTTGTTCTACTTGTAAATAAACTTCTCTAATAACAGATTTAATCATAAACATGAACCAACAAAGTAGATCTGAGTTTAAATTACAAATCCAGAAGTTGATTCTGACATAAGTAACAATGAGTATGGGAAACCACTGAACAACTGGGCTAGCCTGACAAGTTTAGTACTGAAAATATCTGAAACTCAATTTCAACCGTTGATAATAACACTTAAAGCTAAACTAATAAAAATATGTCATACGACTATAATGAAGTGCCAGAAGACAGAAGCAAACCCCCTGCCCCCAAAATTTGTGAATAACAAAGTAACCAAACATACAATATCCAACATATTTACAGCATTATTTCACATTACCTTTCACCATCTACTCCTTCACTGACAAATGTTATGTTGGCTTGTAACAATATGAAAAACTGATATTCCTTGTTTAACTCTTGCTACCACTACGGGACTTATTTATATTCCTATTTTAATTCTTACTTACTATCAATCTGAGACTGATATTCCTCTTTTATTTCTGTAACTTTCTTGCTGTTAGAACCGCTGTTTCCTTCTAGCGATCGCAATTTACTGCGTAAACTTGAGAGCTCTTCTTCCCGATTTTTCAGCTCTTTTTCATGAGAAACTTTCATTCTCTCACATTTCTTCTTCTCGGCCTGTTATAGAGACAAATTAGACATCAGACTCAAGAAACTAAATCATGCAAAGTGTTCACCTTAAGTGCTTGGCTTAGTACTAGGAATATGGTAAAAATTGCCCAGCTGCTAGCTTTTAAATTTAATAACACTTACAAGTAGACTTTATAGATTGCATTCTGTTGTATATATAAGATTTAACATATGTTATAACTGTCAACACAACAAATACAGTGGGAATATCATCAATGAGGACAATGGATCTACATTCATACATTCATTCATTCATTCATTCATTTCCTTTCTTTTCCATATATCCATATAGATAACAAACCTAGGATGTGGAAATAGTCCCTTTGAGAATAGATGACCCTTAACTTTAATCATTTGAGTTACAGATCACAAAGAGGTGCCTGATGATGAACTAAATTATAGGTCAAAACATGTAGCCCAATTTATGCTTACATTATGTAAGTGAGATATATACGAACATCCATTGTCTTCATTGAAGATATTCCCACTTTATATGTTATGCTGGCAGTTATAACACATGATAAACTTACAGGCAGGCTTCAATGCACAAAACGAAAAGCAGAAAGTCCTTAATATCTAACGCACCACATGGTTGTCCCATAACTTAACATGTGAAATTACCTACTAATTTTCTGTACATATCTCCCTACTGGCAATTTCTTTGTCTCCTCCCAAATCTGACACATTTATAATTGATGTTATCATGTGTCCTGGAACATACTTTGGCTGCGAACAACAACCTGATCTCATGCTTTGATAATACCAAGCTTGCTTTGATTACATCAATGAATACTAAGAGCTTATTTTGGGTCTCTGCACATGTAACAATTGGTTCTTAGGCTATAAAACAGGTCAGTCCTTTGTGTCTCGGCCCTGATTTCAGCAATAACTAACAGGTTGATAAAATCTCTTAGGCAATCATCTGTGTCAATTTAAAGATGCTGTGTAAGTTTCAAGTCTAACAAACTAACAAGCTACCTGCAAGTCAAGAAACCAATACAGCTGTGGCACAGCTAATGGAACAATTGCTTGGATATGGCAAAACATAATTGTGACCAATGAATAAAAAATACTGACAACAAGCTTGGAGGCATTAAGAAGTTGATGCTGACATAATTTCTCTTTCCATGAATTTTCAAACATCAGAATGGCAAGACTGTAACTGCTGGTGTTTGGTAAGCCAAACATGATAGTAGTAAGAAGAAAGAAGTCTTCTGGGATGTGGCACCATGTAGATGTGGTGTTAACCGACGTTTCGGAGGAACGTATCGCCTCCATCTTCAGGGTTGTAGTAGGCGATACGTTCCTCCAAAACGTCCATTAACACCACATCTACACGGTGCCACATCCCAGAAGACTGCTTTCTTCATAGTCACCGCCGTAAAAACCTCAAATCTTATATGATAGTAGTAGTACCAACAGTGGGTAGAAAGTGCTAATTCAATTTCTTCTTGAATGTTTCTGTAAAATTCAAACTGTGGAAACCTTATGCTGAGCTCTGCATAAGTTCAGCTTTTTTATATATCAAACACAAGAAAACCATAAGTGTGATCCAGTATTTTCTATTAAAAAGTTCCATTTCATTCATGTGCAACTTGTAGAGACTCCTGCAACTGAACAGAACCTGGGCCATGTAATGTTGAAACAGTGACTAATCGTTTTTCTGTCCGCATAATGGTGATGCTTACAGCCAATTTAAAGGAATATTGTAAAAGTGTATATGTCAAGAGGTTATGTTCTGTATGGTACTCACAAATGTGCTTATAAAGGTTTAACAGTGATTGCTTCATCATCATAGCAGTGGCCTAATGCCTTCTATTTGTGCCAAGAAAGAATTACTAGCTTTCTTATACTGAATGCAAGGTTTTCTCTGAGACTAAGCTACATCATACATAGTTTATTCATGGGTTGAAGATCAGGGATGTTATTCGTTTGCAGATAAGCTGTGCTATGATGGCACCAACTTCATTGAAGTTTAGGTAAACAGTGATTCAAAACCAGCTTTATTCGATTCAGATATAGCAGTCAAGATTGTGGATGAATATACGCTAACTGATATACGTATTTGTGTATGGTAACGACAATGAAAAGGTGAAGAGTGGTAGTAGTAACAGAGATTTTAATGATAAGTTATGTAAAATTATACAAAAAAATTTTGCATGTGAATTTAGAACACAGGGAACAGTAAAGGACAGAAATGATAATTTGGAAACCTTAGAAATGTTTGTCAATAATGATTTTTTGGAGAGAGTACGTATAACAGAGACCAACTCTTATGCAGAGCAATTCATAATAACAGGAACTAGCTAGTATGCAGAACAATGCATACATATCATTAGGTGTATGTTAAAAAAGACATTCATTAAAATCCTGGAATCCAATAACAGAAAATTCTTCATATCAAAATTTTATTACAACTGTACAAGTTTCAGACATTTTAGTCTAAGCATACACTTTTGTTGTGAATTTAAACCCCCCCTCCCAAGTCCTCAAGTTCTTTAAAGTCATTTCACTGTTAGGGTGCTATGGATGTTCAGTGAGAATATTACAATATCTCTATTATTATTATATAAAAACGTTAATACTATATATAAATAACACACACATACTGGTAATAATTAGATATACAGACTAACATCTGCACTGTACAATGTGAGGTAATGGTCCTCAGAAAACCCAATGCTGATTTATGGATCCATGGATCTGAAAGGGTTGGAAACCATAGCTTTTATAATCAGAGCATTTTGCAGGAAGCCATGGTTGAATCCTTATTTTAGAGATAAAATTTTCTAGTACATAGCAATAGGGGTACCAATAAATGGTCTACATTTATTAATAGGTTTGATAGCGCCTTCCTATGCTATTAACAACTGCACCTTCAGGAAGCACAACTCAACATTTTCTGATACCTGCAGATTCACTTCAAGTGTAGATATTTTTGAATCTAAATCAGCCTTGCTCTTCTCTTCTTCAGCATGAGTCTTCAGCTTCTCTTCAGCTGCCTTCAGTAACTTCTCAACCTAGAAACAAGCCCTGCCATTTTTGTATTTGCTGCTGTGTAAGAAGCACCATGATTTCAGAAGCAACTAGTCAGCAAAAATAATTTTGTGACTATACTGTATCCCCTATAATATCATCATCATCATCATCATCATCATCATCCTCCTCCTCCTCCTCCTCCTTATCCTTTCTAGTACTCGGCCTAATGATATCTGTTATCATATTACAAAACAGATTTATTTCTTATTTACTCATACTTAAAATTGAAGCAAAAATCAGTGAAGAGAAATAAGAAATATTTCTGAAAGTAACTTTCTCACAAGGATTTCCTTGAAAAGTTGTATAAGGTAAAGTATATTGAGCCGTGTTTTGTTATAATACATAAATCTGTATGCATGTAACAGTAAGCTTAGTGGTACATAGATTCTTAACATACATAACCACTTCATTACTACAAAACAATTTTATTACTGTTGCTATTGTTATTAATACCACCACTACTGCATTGTTAGTATTTCTGCTATCTTTCTCCACCTCAAGTGTGGGCTGTGCCCCTCAAAGGAAAGCTGATATATGCTCAGCTGGATAAGAAACTGCCCTACACCGAACATTCAGTACAGAGTTTATAACAGCCTGCTACTGGACATATACATTAATGGCAGTAAAATTCCTATTTAATGGACCTCTAGGAAGTTTTCTTACACAAAATTTGAGCTTTCACTGAATGGAAGTTATGCAAAATTACACCAAGAGACTGATCACATTCTAACAGAATTTTTTTTAAAGTTATTATATTTATTATAAAGTAATCTCTTGAGGTATATAGTTAAAGAAACTCTGAAAAGTCATCACTGTGAGCACCTCAAATCCAACCATATAACATTAATTTCTGAAACAATGACATGAAATAAACATTGAAAAAAGCTCATCTGAGAATCAAAGAAATTAATGTGACGATGCTACCTGACAGGAAATACACGGTGTGTCCAGGATTTGTTAGGGCTCATTTTTTTTAAATTTTGCTCTGCAATGCCATCTGTTGGCAAGCTGTAGCATTAAGATTCTTGAAGTTTCAGCTGTGGCTGTCTATAATTTCAAAGGGCAGGCATCGCTGCATGATGAGTTCTGACCTTGAATGTAATAGTACTGTTCTGAGGCTTGTTGAAAAATGGCAGTTAAAGAGATAGTCAACATCAAATTTTGTTTGAAGTTAGGCAAAACAGCTGGAGAAGTGTACGAAATGATGAAAAGTGTGTACAGTAGTGATTGTTTGAGTCGCTCGAACATTTTTCGATGGTATGCTGTATTTCGTGATGATAGGGAGGACACTGAAGACGCTCCACGTGTATCAAAGTCCCACTGAAGAAAATGTGGAAAAAGCGACCGAAATTGTTGCATCAGACAGATGTGTTTCTGCAAGACTCATCAAGGAGCTTTTGGGAATATCAAAAAGTACTGTGCATAAAATTTTGACCGAGGATCTGGGCAAACGGAAGGTCCGTGCGCGGTTTGTAGCACATGTGCTGTCAGAGTGGAACACTGCAAAGACATGTTACGGTCGGCCCAAAGTGATAAAAAATTTACAAAATCGATTGTTACTGGTGATGAGACATGGTGTTTTCAATATGAGCCTCTCACAAAGCGGCAGAGTGCAGCATGGTTGAACCCAAAGAAGCCGAAACCAAAGAGAGTGCGCACGCAAAAGAGTTGAGTAAAGACACTGCTAACCATTTTCTTCGATTCCAAAGGAATCGTTCACAAGCAATTTCTGCCAGAAAGTCAAACAGTGAATTCTGATTATTATCTCAGAGCCCTCAATCGTTTGTGGGCGAGAATTCTTTGAATTCTACCTGAATATCAAGAGCAAGGTTCCTGGTTGCTCCTCCATGACAATGCCCCACCCCACTAATCGAAGATCGTGCGCGATTTTTCGGCCAGAAAAGGGATCACACTCCTTGATCATCCTCCGTATTCACCAGATTTGGCTCCAGCAGATTTCTGGTTGTTCCCAAAAGTTAAGTTGGCAATTAAGGGAGACCGTTATGACACCATCCAGGACATCCAAAGGGAATGTACCGCAGTTCTATATGCGATTCCACAAAAGGAGTACAGTGACTGTTTTAGAAAACTTTTCAGTCGATTCTAGCTATGTATTGATTCAGAAGGAGACTATTTTCAATAAAAAGAGAGAAATTTTGAAAATAATTCATGTCTCCTATTTCTTATGAACACAGTCCTAACAGAACATGGACACACTATGTATGGTCATGCAGCAGCAATTCCAGCTGAGGGAAAAATTGATACAGAGTTTTGTTTTGATCACAATCACACTAAATGTGGGTTATTTACTAAATCTTAATTGAATAAATATAGACAAATAATACATTGTTCATATTGGATTTTGGCTGCGACCAGAAGAAAGATCCACTAAGTATGGGATTTCACTAAATGTGCAAGAACTAAATTCGGATTTCCTTGTGGTTCAATCAAGTCCACACCTCACCAAACTATGCTGCTTTAAGATACATTTTAACATTATCCTCCCACCTTTTGAAGTTTTCCAACTAAAATTTTGTATGCATCTGCCATCTCTTCCATATATGCTACATATCCTGCCCATCTCATATTCTTTTTAATCATCAAAATTGTAGAAATTGTAGAAGTAGAAATTATGAAGTAGATCGTTACAAAAATTTTCCTCATCTTCCTGTTACTTTCTCATCTTAGATCCAAATATCCTGAGCACCTTTTTCTCAAATAACCTAAATTTATTCTAAAAATATCCACATACAAAAATTAACATTAAAATCATTGTTCATTATCCAATATTTGTTTCTTGTGAAACTTCACGTGAAAACCAGAATTTCTCATATGATTTAAAAATTTCAGGGCTTTTTAGACTTTCCACATTTTGAGAGTTCACTTTATTTATAACTCAAATAGTCCATAGAAAGAAAGAGACTGAATTTTGGATGCATTTTTTAGTAGAAAAACTTAAACTTAAAGATGCAGGAAAAGATTTCCTATAAAGAATAATAGCAGTGTTTCCTTTTTACACACATACTTTTTCCAATTTTGTCATAAGCTCCTGTGCTTGAGCCTTGCTCCCTGCCAGCTGGGCACGCAAGGACTTGATCTCCTTGTTCTCTGCTGACCCTGCTCTTGCACTTGCAGCCATTGCTTTCTCCATTTCTTCTTTCATACTAACTTCCTATAACAATGAATTTTACTTTAGTTTTAAAAAGGTCACATGTTCAATACCTGATAAGGTAGTTGGATTTTTCAATTGACCTAATCCATCCAGCCCCACTATAGCCCCAGGTTCGACTCATCCTCTAATAGAAATGAGTACCAGGAATCTTCCTGGGGGTAAAGGGTGACAGCACATAAGGCTGACAACCTCACCGCCATCTGTGAGCTGACTATCCAAAAAATGTGGAAGCCTTGATGTCTCACAAACGTATGGATCACCACGGCCTGTGACAGGGATAGTTTCACCTTTATAATTTTATTATAAGAGTAATTCATGTTTTTAAAGTATAGATGAAATTTTATTTGAATCCTCACACCGGTTAATCCATTCTNGCGATTAGGGTTATAAAGTGTGAAACCCCGCAACTGTGTGATAATTAATTGTAGCCGTTAGTTGTAGATCGTTAAATAAACCAATTAAACATCTCTACGGCGTCTTCGGTAACGCAAAACACGTTACAATATCAATGTCATTTAACTGAAGTTGCAAATCTGTAAGAACAACATTTATTACATATCATAAAGAACATAAAGGTAAAGAAAGGTAAGGCTGCCTTTGTGCAAAGTACCATGCCATGAATGTAGAGAGATAATGTAGAATTTGAGCCTAACACATACTAGACCTTGGCACTGGAAGAAAACGAATGATCAATTTCATTTTCTGGGTGCATTACCCCTATGGAAAGGGTCTACCAATATCCACCGGGTAAGAGGCTGGGCAGGTTCTTGAACCTCTCCAGATATGATGGAAAGGAGAAAAACCCTTTCCTTTCCATTAGTATGGGCTAAGGAACTAGGATTTAAGAATCTTGACCTGTTTTAAATAAAATGAAAAGCATAAGCTATGGATTATTAATGCAAGCAAAGAAAGATACACGAGTTTAAATTCAATGTATATGGTGATCAAAAAGAATGAGGAAAATAAAGGGGACTGCTGCAGCAAGTTAAGAACAAGCACACTTTCGTGGTTCAGTTACATTCGTTTTTCAGAATGGTTAATTCCATTTCTTCTTCTTGTACACTATATTTTATCATGTGATGTTCATTAGGGAAATTTGACAGTTCTAATATCAATTACATTGAAGGTAAAATGTTCATAAATTGCCACTGTCGGTCAAACCACTCCTCTATACGTGAAATGTACACTTTCTTACTACTACAGCAAGTGCTCCCTGGTGTTAGAGGCAAATAGAAGTCAGCAGTGACAGAGAATATATTTCATACCTGAAGAACTACAAAAGCGTTATGGAATTTTTTGGGCATTTAGGATGGCATAAAAAATAATTTTACCTGATGCCAATATAAGAGAAGTGACAAAGGGTTAAAATTTACCTCACATTAAATACAAAATTAAATATATAAATACAACTTCAAATTATTTTTCAAAAAGGATATTTATAGCATTTTAAAATAAATATTCACATATGTGCAAGAAGAGTATGGCACCAGAGTATGTAAAGGATCTCAAGTTACAGATGAGGTTGTAATGTACACTCTTTCAGATATGCTTACATATGTAGCATACATAACTTGCAAGAATACATCAGAAAATACTGGTATGTTTTCTTCACACACGTTAACATCCTCACCAGTTTTTCAATAGCCACATCCCTGTTAACCAATGATGTTTGCAGACTGTCATTTCTTGTCTGCAAATCTGATAACTGTTCCTTCAGAACATCTCGTTCCGCCAACCACTTAGAAGTCATGTCTTGTTGCTGTGATTCACTCAAATGAACCTTCTCTTTCTCTTCTTCAAGCTGATTTCAAGGGGTCATCAGGAAATATGGATGGAATGTTATGTGAAAGGATGTATAAGGATAAATCAGTATAATATAAGAGATACATAGGATTTAAAAGGTGCATATAAAGACAGGCTCAAAGGAAAAGTAGAATACAGAGGTGTTAATGAGAGTTATATAATAAGATTTTATATTATAATACATAAAAGTGAAAGGAAGATTGAATATGAGACAGAGAGGGAAAGTGGAAGAAAAGAGAAAATAAATATGTTAGTCATATTTGTGATACTACTGTATGAAATGTTAACAATAAATTCATCATACAATATCAAAAGACATTAAAATCAGACACTTCATCAAAAGTAATTGTAATTTTCTGGGCATATAGGGAAATAAAAATGAACCTGGGGAAAATAACGGTTAATTTAATTTTGTGTAAACACACCAATTTTGAGAACCATCAGCTAACCAAAACAAAATGTTCTCTTAAACCACTTCATAGTAAATTAACAGTTACTTCTGACAAAAAGAATTTGATTTAGATTTTTATATTCATATAATTTAAAATATTTGTAAGTTCATGGTGCGACCCGGATGCTTTCTTTCTTTCTTTCTTTTCCTTCTTTTTTCTTGGGGGGGGCATCTACACTGTAAATGACATTTTACTACATTATACCATGTTAGAAGAGGCATGCACATTTCAGATTTACAAATTTACATTATGTTAAGAAGAGCATAGGGTTACTGATACATTCTAAATCTGCGAATACTGAAGTTTAACACACAAATTTAACAAAGTTATGAAATGTGAAGAAATATTGGTACAGGCAATCTCAAGTTTATGTTGTTCCAACCTGCATTAACAAAACACTGGTTTGGCGATAATCCTCTAGAAGAGTATCTGAGAGGTACACAGTTCAAATCTTGGGCAAGATTATCATCCATTCTGACTGAGGGAATTTGTGATCTTCCTCAGTTTACCCAGAGAAATTGTTGTATAGTGCCTACAAGAAGGGCAAAAGTGCCTCCTTCCATATCTTTTCCTGCTCCCCATTTATCATTGATTTTCAGTCGTATTTGACACTACACAACAAATGATATCACAACACGTAAAATAAACAAACAATCAATTGAACAAAAACTACAAGATTTTATATTTGTTATTTTACTGCACACTGCTATTCTTGAGAATATATTCCAAATGTAAATTGGAGACTACATGAAAAGATTCATTTTTTTAACTGAAGATAATATATACATGTGAGGCTGAATAAACTGAATAATTTATAAATTGTGAAGAAGTAAAACTCATCACAGGCTAGAGAATATTTTGTGTTACAATATTCTTCAAATGATAGAAGATACATTTCTGACTTGCACTATCAGCCATATTTTAAATTCTGTCAATGGTTCATATAATCTTCATGTGGATTGCGACTCAGTTGGATACACTGTTCAATGAAAGCAGAAAGACACAAGAATATGGGGATGTGATTACATTAGGATATATGGAATAATGGCATGTATAGCCAGTCAATAAATATATTTAGTCCAGCTTGCCTTACCTCAGGAGGAAAATTATGTGTCCTAGAAACCACATATTAATAATGGTCAGAGGCTAAAGTAAAGTGTCCCTTGAGCCTAAGCACAAAGCCCTGGAGGCACCAAGAAGTAGATGTAAACCTCCAGACATACTATACCTCAGCCCTAGATGGAACTGAGTGGTCAGTCTCATGCTTCATTTGTTTTAGTACCATAGAAAGAGCCAGCAGTACCAACATATAAGGGACTAACTTCCCAAGATTGCACTGGGACTTGTGGAAAAACTGCATGTACGTGGAGCAGCTATCAGATAACCGGACTGATGCTCTAAAATCTGTTATTCAAGTAATCTCACAATAAAAATGTTATCACCTTCAAAGTGGTCCCCTCCCCGACCCCTACAGAGCTCCATGTGAATTTTCCACTGTTGGAAGGAATGCTGCAGGTCCTTTTCTGATAGCTTCTTCATTACCTCTGTCACCTTTGCCTTCCCTGCATCTACGGACTCAAAACAGGTTCCTTTTAATGCAGACTTGATCTTTGGAAATAAAAAAAAGGTCATATAGGGCTAGTTCAGGTGAGTAGGGCTGGATGTTCCAACTTGGGGATCTTGTGCTTGGCCAGAAACATCTTGCAGACAGTGTGTTGTGTGCCAGCGTGTTGTCATGGTGAAGACTCTATGAGCCATTTTGCCACACTTCAGGTCTCTTTCTTCTCATCCATTCATGAAGGATTGTCAGAACCTCCTTATAATAGACCTGCTTAATGGTCTGACCTTCAGGCACCCAATCAACATGAACAATTCCACAGATATAAAAAGAACGATCATCACTGCTTTGAAATTTGACTTGCTCTTCTGTGCTTTTCTTTTTTCTTGATAACCTGGCACTCTTCCAATGCATAGATTGGTACTTAGTTTCCAAGTCATACTGAAAAAACCATGACTCATTACAAGTTATTACATTTCCTAAAAAGTCTGGATCATTTCAATGTTTTGAAGTATGTCAGCACAAATTTTTGAGTTTCCTTTTGCTCAGGAGTGCGGACTCTCGGCACCATCTTTCAGCACACATTTTTCATGTTAAATGTTCATGTAGAATCTGGTTAACACTTTCTTTATCAATGTTAGCTAATTCAGCAACTGCTCAAATGCTCTGGCAATGATTCTTTCAAACAATTCCAGTGACCTTCTCAATGTTTGCATCTGTTTTTGAAGTGTAAGGCTGACCGGGACATGGCTCGTCTTCCATCTCTCTCCTTCCTTCTTTAACTCTTTTGAACCAATGAAAATCCTGAGTATGAGATCGACATTTATCACCATAAACTTCAATTAACAATATGTATGTTTCTGCAGCGGATTTTTCAAGTTTTGCGAGGAATTTCACATTGAGATGTTGCTCTACTTCAACACTTAACATAATTCCAACATAGCTCAGATACAATGCCTGCTTCAAACAAAGGCTGCTACCACACTGTTGGCCATATGGCTTTGGAAGTCATAGGGTTGATGGAGAGGACAGGACAGGCTAATATGCCACCCCACTCGTTGTTGCCAAGGCCACAGTGAGTCAGCAAAAAAATCAGTTCGGTCATTATATAGCCACTCCATGTAGACCCTGTTCAATAGAAATATTTAACCCACCATGTCCTACTTCAAGACTCACACTGTATGTCCCGGCAACCGGATCTCAGTGATCAAAGACTAAATAAAATGTACCATGTGCCTAAGCACCAAATACCCACAAAGAGCCTAGAAAGGCTGCCTACTCAGTCCCTGCAGGGGAATGATGAGCTAGTATTTTCAAAATTCCGCAAATGCTTTCTCCTGTATTATTTATAATTCTTAGCCAAAGTGCTGTTCAAGGAACCAATAAACAACGGCAAATATATAAATAAACATTTATAGCTAAATTTCATTTATTCACTATAAACTTTTTCTTCTCAGTCACAAGACTATTTGAAAAAACTTAAGAAATCAAATTATTGTAAATATTTATAAGACAACTCATACGACCATACAGACTCACCTCTTTCTCAAGCCTGTTGATCTTAGTTTTGTTGTTGCTAAGTAGTTTTTCATTCCTTTTCATTTTCTCCTCAACTTCCTTTACTTTCTTCTCTGCCTCTGTAATCTTCTTCGTCTTTTCCATCAACTTTAATGAAAAAAAAAATCAATGCATTTAAAGCACATATATCAGCGCTTCACGTACATTTTAGTCTGCATGATCCTTAGGGCCATAAAGAATGCTAATAGGATGAAAATCGAAGTTAAAATCTGCTGAATCAAATTGAATTGGTGAAATTGTAGAAGTGGAGCCCAGAAATATGCTTGCGCCACAATACTGTACAAAGATGACTGAATATCACTGCTGTTTGTAACCTAAAACAAACAATATACTGAGCATTCCAGTAAATTCCAGGGTTTAAATTTGGTTCTCCAATCTCTTTCTCTCCATTTCCCTGCAATCAACCTTTATGAGTGCATTGTAAGCATCAATATTCTATTCGCATACATCTTTGAAACAAAGGAAGATATTATGCAAGTTATATATAGAACTAAGTGCCAGTGTACAAGGGTTGGATAAAAAGTAGTGGCAACACTGCTGTAACATGAAAGATGTGCGTCAGGTGGCACTAGCGCCATCTGTAGCTGACAGCAGAAGTTCAGTTGAAGTAGTGCAGTGCGTGGCTCTGGTTGTGTTTCATTGAGTTGCATTGTGCGTCATCTTGAACTGCAGGGGCCCAGTTCAAGCGCCCTAACAACATGTTTACAAAACAAGAAAAACACTCCTGGATAAAAATTGAAGTTGCACGAGGTCGTAGTGCATAAAACTGTTATCAGGGACTGTGAGAAGCATGTGGTGATGCTGCTTTGCCATATTGCACAGTGGCACGATGGGTGAAATTGTTCCGTGAAGGGATGGATGCCATTCATGACAGCCATCGTTCAGGACAACCCCATGTTGACAACCACACAATTTAGCTTGTTGCTTCTTTGCTGGATGTTGATCGTCGATGGGCTGCATGGGAGTTAGCTGCTAAGGTAGGCATATGTCACAAAACCGTGCTCCACATTCTGTATGATATTCTTGGATACCACAAAATTGCAGCGCGTTGGGTACCCCATACAATGTCCGAGATGCAACAATGGCAACGTTATGCAATTGCACAGGACTTGTTGGACCAGTACCAGAGGGAAGGTGATGACTTCCTTGGAAGGATCATCACTCTGGGCAAAACTTAGGCTCACTCATATGAACTGCACTTGAAGCAACAATCAAATGAATAGAAGTATCCTGGCTCTCCTCGGCCAAAGAAAGTGTGCCCTACACACAGTAATGTGAAGATGATGTTAATTGTGGCATATGACATTGATGGAGTGATAATGCACCACACTGTACCTGAATCACAGACAGTAAACTCTGCCTACTACTGCAGTTTCCTGAGTAATCGTCTTCGTCCAGCACTCAAGAGATAGCAACGACACTTGTTGGCAACGAACCCTATCATCCTTCATGACAATGCAAGGGCTCATACTGCTGACACTGTCAAGGATCTCCTTCGCCGCTGGCAATGGGAGATACTGTAACATCCACCATACTCACTCGATATGAGTCCGTGTGATTATGATGTCTTTGCCAAAATGAAAGAACCACTGCGAGGGACACGTTACAACAAAAGAGAGGAGATTATTCATGCTGTAGGGTGGTCAATGCTGCACATCAACAGAAGTGGACGTGCTGATGGTGTACCACGCCTTCCACAAATTTGGCATAAGGTGGTACACATGGGGGATGATTACATTGAAGGAATGTAAGTGTGTTTACCTCAGGTAATAAAGTCATTTCAGAACTATAAGAGGTGTTGCCACTACTTTTTAGCTGACCTCTGTATCATTCTACTTTGCATAGTACTCCTATTACTGTTAGAGCTATTACAGAGCACACATACTAAATAAAGTTACATATACTTGTCTCTTCTCCTTTGAAGTGTCATACCCAGCCAACTGCAACATCCTAGACTTCACTATCCTTACAATACTGTGTTTCCCCAGAACAAATTTGTATGTATATCTTGTCTCCGCTATGAGCTACATCATTGCTCTACTGTAACTGCTCACATTTTTTGTTCTACCGACATTGGTAACCTGTATAAATCATGAAGTTCCTTTTATGTATTACTTTGATCCCTCAGCTAACGTAACCATCTCAACAGGGACGGAAAGCCTCAAGCATCTACTGCTGCCATAGTATTACATTCACAGAGTTTACCTCACCTCTATTTGTAGTTTGATTTTCTCTTGCTCAACTTTAGTGGCTACTTCCAGTTTCTGTCTTAGAGATGCTCCTTGTTGCTGCTCTATTTCCAACTCAGTTTTGAGCGCCTCTATTCTCTGCATAAATACTGCTATTTCCTCCTGTTTCTTAATGGCAGCCGCTGCAACAGTATAATCAAAATGCAGGACATGCAATGCTGCTCATATGTCTATGTCCATGAAGACATACAGGAGAACATAAAATATAAGACAACCAGAAAATCAGAAAAATATCAGTCTCTTGAAAGAGTATGCAAAAACAACAATACTGTTTTGTTTAGCCAAGTTCATAAAAAGCTTTAATCATTTATTTATAAATATTTATTGGTTCATAGAGTGCACCGAAACATCACACTCCACAAGTCTACACTTTTACAAGAACTCAGTACATACTAACCTCTCTCAGCATTAACTTTTACAACTTCTTCATTCAAACGTTTTTGGTCCTCAGATAGTTTCTTCACTTCTTCATGTGCTCTATTTCTTTCCTCTTCTAGTTTCTTCTTGTCTTCTTCCAGCTTCTTAATTTCTTCCTTCCATACCTTCTTCTCTTCCTCTAGCTTGCTGCACTCTTCTTCTGCCATCTTTCTGCCTGTAAAATATAAAATGTATCAATTCATTCCACCACAAATGCACATGAACTGACCTAGGATTAAATCTGGGCAATGATGGTGGCAAGATGGACAGTAACATCTTCAGCTTGTTGACTTTCTTTGTGTCATGCTTACATATCACTTAACAGCCATATTGGATGAGAAGAAATTATTTATTATAATACAAAACAAAAACAAAGACAAATAAATATAGATCACTATTACCAACTTGAACATTTTCACATTACTAGATTCTCAACATTCCTCCTTAATTTCAAAATGTTACAACATTATTAGCTGTTTTACAAAGTTAAATTGAATAAAAACTTAGTAATTTTGGTCTTCAGATTAAAAATTAGTACATTTAATTAAAATTTTCTCAGTCTTATCAAAATCAGACTTATTTCTTCTTAAGTATAATGTCTCTAAACTTGGTAAATTTCTCTGGTGATAGCGGTTTTGTTAAAATGTCTGCACCTGAGTTTCAGTGCTACAATATTTGATTGAGAACAGTTTCTCTTTCAACTGTTCACTTATGTAGTGATACCTAACGTCTAAGTGCTTACTCCTATGCGTTACTTGTCCAGATTCTGTTAGCTTGATTGCACTCTGATTGTCGACACACAGTTCAGCTTCCACCCCTTTTCCTGTCAACTCCTCTATCAACGCCTTTAGATATTTAAATTCTTTACAGCACTCAGCCTCAGTGGTTGATAATGCAACAATACTCTGTTTCCTAGAGCACTGTGATATTGGGCCCCCCGACATCATAATCACATATCCCGTTACACTGTTCCTATCCTTTACATCCCCTGCATAATCAGCATCACTAAATGCTTCCAGTTTCACATAAAAATATTCATTTCAAAAATGGCTCAAACATCCAGTAGTTATTATCTTATGTATTTGTCTTCTATTACAATTATGTAAAAGAATTAGTGAAGTTTTCTTACATTAAATTAAAAAAAAAAAACATTACTTACCTTCTTCGATTGCCTTAATGTCTTCGACAGCCTTCTTCTTCTCTCTTTCTGCGTTATCCCTTTCTTCCATCAGTGAATTTTCTAGTTCCTCCATTTCCTTCTTATTTTCGTCCAACTGCTTCTGCAACTTTTCTTTCTCTGCTTTCCATACCTTATCTTCAGCAGTCCCTTTCCCTTCTTGTAATTTTGATTTCTCTGTTTCTGATTTCTTCAGCAAAACGAGTACCTCCCCTTAACAAAGAATGAAATAATCAGAACCTTCTCTCACTTAAAACCTTCACAATGTGGATAAAGTATTCTCTATGAGGGAACAATTATATACTGCTTCACCTATTTAACCTTGTAATTATTTCCAATTAGATAACATGCACATTGCTTCCATCTTCATATTGTTTGGACAAGGTATTTCACATAAGTAGATTCTAAAGGGTTCTGAAAATGGTTCAAAACACTCAGAATTACTGGGATTTCAGACTTTAACATACATACAGACAATCACTGAAACGTCTGGCTCAAGAGACAAGAGTGTCAAAGTCTAGTGCAAGAATAGCAACACAACTGCTGAAGCTTAGATCCTATAAAACGACAATAACCTACGCATGCCTTGCAGCCCTGTGATCCAGCTAGCACTGTACATTTTTTGCAGTTGGTTTCTATAGTCCATCGTCAAAGGTGAGATCAATCAGCAATTGAGAGTCTTTTATGATGAAGTGTGGTTTAACTTGCAGGGATACATAAATATGCAAAATAATAGCTACTGGAGTTCACAGAGTCCACATCTAACCCATGAAGTCCCACTCCATCAAGTGAAAGGTGGTGTCTGGTGTGCTGTAAGTGCAAGAAGGATTGTTGTACCTGTGCTTTTTAACAAAACAATTAATCGTGATTGATATCTGTGAGTAGAGGGACAATATTTTCAATACCAGATGTGATTTGTGAATTGCACCTACTATATTCCAAACATTATCAGATGTCAGGCATGCTGATACCGGCTGAATTCATATGTGCTTCACAGCAGAGCCATGAAACCAGTCAACAAAGAAAAATTATCTTTGTATATATGGTATATGTTATATGTTGTATATATGGTATATGCCTGTTATGGGCTTTTAGTTGGTGGGCAGTACAGAAGAAAGATAATGAATTATTATCTGCACCAAGATTGTCATCCTTATGAAAAATACCACATACTGTGTATCAAGCAAAACATCTGAAATATATTTAACACACTAAAGTATCTATTCTATGTTACTGTGAACACACATTAGGATCTTGTATATGCAGACAGTATTTTCTTTTCATTAATTATTCGTGTCTATATCAGCGAAAATTATTTCACTGTTTCTGCTAGATTCATCATACATCTCATGCTGCCATGTATAAATAATCTCACAAACTGATGAAGTAAATACAAAAATAATTTTATCCCAGCAAACCCATTAGTAAACCTTGTCCCTCTCCAACAAGAATGATATTTCTCATTTGCTTACACAATCCTATACACCCACACTGGACATACCAATTTCATTTTCAAGATCTTCTACCATTTTCTTGAGTTGCACTTTTGAGGTCAAGTCTGTTGGCTTTTTCGGTGTCCGCTGCCTGTAAAATTTTGCACTACTGGAAACTGCATCCTCTTTCAATCGTTTCAAAGACAGTGTCAGATTTTCGTTATCTTCCTCGGACTGTAAGAAACACAAATATATTCAATGACTAGTAATATGACTAAGGATAGGAATTGGGCTTAAGAGAAAGTAGTACAAAGAGAATGAAAAAAATAACGTACAATTCATACCATTTGCATAATACTGCTATGATGTCTAAATTAAGCATCTGAATAAGTGAGAGATGTAGCATGAATGGCAGGAAAACAATAAAAAATTGTGGTCGAAAAAATACCATTGGAAGAGACCACTTTGGATAGATTAGGGTAAATGGAAGATCTGTACAGTATAGTCAAGAGTTGGTTCCAATAAATCAAACTGCCCACCCAAACCCCGTGTCTAGTCAGTACTACATGTGACAACTGCTGTCAGGAATGCTATTCAAATCCCACATGTGACATCAGTTGTCATGAATTAGTGAACAGACACGGGGTTTTGATTTGTAAATGGATTTATTGAAATCTTACAACTCGTAACTGCAAGTAATTATAACACTACCACTAATGCACATGCATGACTTCTCACTAAACTCAAATTAAGTCTTCTTCTGTTATGGTCTTCACCAGTTGTTGCTTGGTCATTTTCAAACAACAAAGCTTATGCTGCTCTCATTTACGTCATTGCCAGCTGGCTACCATCTCACCACTCATCCTCAACTGTCATCCTACCGTGGCGGCCTGGGTCAGGTCATGTGGGATTTGTAATGGACAAAGTGGCCCTGGGGCAAGTTTTCTCTGAGTACTTCAGTTTCCCCTGCCAATCTTCATTCCATCAGTTATTCTGCAATCACCATCATTTACCATCTAGGGCTGGTACAATAGACCAGTAGTGGTTGCTGTACCAAATGGACTCAGTATCATCCCACTAAGAAGAAACTGTTGCTGGTCAGTAAAATTGTTGCTGACCTTCGCCAGCATGATCATTCCTGATTTCACTCTCCACACGATCCATGACCAAAATTTTTGCTCTGTCCTAGACATGTACATGTTTAGAAATGGGGTCTCTTCTTCAACAAGGGGGGGGTCTTTCTGTGTAGCGTTAAGTTTGTTGCACGAGGATATACGCATACTCGTATTTTGTAACTGCACTGTACTAATACAAGATATACAGTGGCTGGCTTGTACAGCAGGTTCTTACTTAACTTATATAACTACCCTGAATCTGCAGTTAAACAACCTAAATGTCATAGGTCTGACTGCCGCCAAGCTGAAGCCTCTTCTACTTCCTAGGTATGGCTTCTACTTATCCAGTATCATGCACATTTGGGTTTGCACGGTTTAGGATTACTTCTGCCTGTGTCCCACATAACCAACTCATGGTCAATGTTTACTGGCCACTGCACAGCAACGGTTCTTTGTTTACTGATATCACAGTGCATTTCCTGGCCATTGCATCGGAATGACTCCTTATTTAATGATGTCGTTATGTGTTTATTGTGCCATTGCCTAGGTATGGATGTCTCTTCTGGTTTTCATGTCATAATATTAAAATGAATCTTAAGAGAAGAATGTTTATTATCACTCAGTCAACAAAATTCTGGTATGAACAAACTGAGCATTTGCGTGTACTACATATTTTGGCCTATTTCAGCCATAATCAGGTATAGCGAGCTTCTACAGCCACCCTTCTTTCTATCTGCTATACCTTGCCACAATGGCCAGCGTTTGCACATTGGAAGCGTATTGTACAGGTATGTTGTTTATGTAATGCTGTTATGTTATAAAATGTATTGTTATGTGTAGGGTGCTACACGTGACGAAAATGACAGGTTCTAGTTCAGATGATTGGATTTATTGGCACCTTGGTTACAATCTCCCTTGAACACATTTAAATACAGAGCTATCGCTGATTTACACATGCTGGTCTTTTCCTGGTAATGCAATTAGAACACAGTAACTAGCATTTCAAATCACTCCAAATATTACACATGAATAAAGCCTTCCAACCGCACTTCACATGTCTACTTATTCCTCTCCACGATGAACTCAGACTCAAAACTCTGTCACTCACGGTCACTTCTAGTTCCAATTTGCTTTGAACTTATGGCCCACGGCACGGACCATACAGAAATCACAGTTCTACTGTTGCATAAGGAAGACCACAGAGAAAACGAGTCACGTGATAGTTACCTCGCCAGTCCACTGGCGTGCAACAAGCTATAAACATTCGTTCACTGATATAGAGCTTCTATTGCTGCATATTGCACTGTGTTTACAGAGCTGCTGCCTGGAAACATGTTAAGTAAATCCATTACAATATTAAAAATTAAAATTAAAATTCCAAATTTTTTTTTCTAAGAGGGAGTGCCTCGCCATCAAACAGTGAGTGAGTGGAATTCTGTTCTGGGGTTTTGTTTTTCCTTCTTTTCGAAATTCAAGTTTGTTTTGGCCCCTGAGTTGTTTTATGGGCCGTTGATGGCGAGGGATCTCCAAAATACTCAACGTTGGTTTTGCGGCATCGAGAGGGAAGTTGTATTTCATGGTATTTTTATTCTATTGTATCTGAGTCATTTTTGGTATATTAAATATTTGTTACTGTTGTTATCTGGAGATTTTTCTGGCTATTGTTGGTCAAGATCCATAGCTTGGCCGCCCCACCCTGTTTCAGGGATAGAGGCATTGTGAAACAACGTAAAGGAACCAGGGGACAAAAGCAGTGTCTTCCCCTTTCTAGTTAGCTTAAGAGGGGAGGGGCAGTTCAAAAATGACCTGAGTAATGGACACATGAGCATTAGTTCACTGTGCTTCCTGTTAAGATAAAACCTGACAGGTACACAACTGTCACACCACTGACCTTCCTGGCTTGAACCTGGAGTTTGGACAGTTCTTCTGTTTTCATTTTTAACTCCTTCTTCAGTCTGGTAACTTCTGCTGTGTCCTTTAATCCTGGCTTCTTTTTCTGATCTTCCTCAGCTGCTAATTTGGTTGCTTCTTCTGCCTTCAGTTTAACTTCCAATTCTTTCACCTGCAAAAGTGTATGGAAGTGTCCATTTTATTTCTGCTATTCTTAAAGTGTAGAAGAACAAAGGGCTGAGGAGAATCCTTGAATGCAAGTCAGACAAAGGAAAGTAGAGTGGAAAAAATTACATGAGGAAATTAATAATTTGTACTTCTCATTGAACACAAATAGGCCAAGAAAATCAGGGAGGAATTAATGTTAGAATACCTGAGATAAAAGACCATTTGTGATTCCAATGTGCATATAGGAGGATGACATTAAGTTGGATCTTTGAGAAGTGGTACATGAAGTTATGGACTGGATTCAACAAACTTAAAATAGGTCTAATGGCATGCTTATTTCCATTTTCAATTTCATGGGTAGGCTACTTAATATAAGTTGCAGAAGGTAGCAGACAAAGGAATCACATGTACATATTAAACTGCAGGTTCCCTCTGCAGGTTATTTTCATCATGACCTTACTGCATGTCTGTCTGTCTGTCTATATATAGGATTGGGCATTCATTTATACTAGCAGAGTTTAAATGCCCAACTGCACAAATGTTGTACTTTGGCTACTTCGTCCATACTCATCACTGTACTGATCGGTGCACTTCAGATGTTAAAGGTTAAGATTACTGGATACACATATCATGCATGGACAATTACAGGGATCCTTTACAAGCAATAAATGAAGTTGCTGAATAAGCACTCTTTAGGAACATCAAGGACTAGCTGGAGTGACCAAGTGTGGAGGGGAAAAAATAAAGTTCAGAAAGAATGGACACATACAGCAGGGGTTATTACAGGACAGAGAAGAATGGAGGCCTTGTTATAAGACAGCCCATCTATGGAACTACACTCCATATCCAAGTTACCTTGTTGTTAGCATCTGTAAGCTTTGTTTCTAATGATGTAATTTTTGCTTTTAATGTAGTTTCATTTTCAGCTTCTAAAGGCCACTTTTTAATCCTCTGCAGATGCAATTGTTTATTTTCTGCTGCCAGCTTTTCATTATCTGATTCAAGTGTTTGAGTCTTGGTGCGCAAGATTGCTGCTTCCTGTTCTATCACCTGGAGTTGACGCTTCAAGTCCAAAGCCTGTTGCTCGCTTCCACTGTCCAGTGACCTGAAATATTGTTGCATGCATTTGTTGCACCAAATACATAATTACAATCTTTCCTATGGCTGCATAATTTGAAATGACACCATACAAGTATCATAAGTGAAATAACTTAGAGACAGGGAACTGTTATATCTTACAGGACATAACACCATGTAGGTCGATGAAAGTCAACCATCATTTCTCAGGAACATAATGCCTTCATATTCAGGGTCTTTGCTCTGCTTACTGTCTGCTTCAAGCTGCTTTCTTGTTTAACTTACTCTTCAACCCTGAAGTTGGAGACGATACTTTCCTCCAAAATGATTGGTTTACTTTCACCAGACTACACAGCATTAGATCCCAGAAGACAGAACCCATCCAGAACCTAAAATAAAATAATTTACAGATACTTTGGTAAAATAATATTGTGAAGTACATGCTTGTCATCACAGAAAATATGATGTGACAGAAGACATGGATATGCATTGACAGAGATAAAAGAAAAGAAGCAACAGAAATGAGAATTCTAAGAATCATTAGCTGGATATACACAGACAACAAACTGAACACTGACACTTTACAAATCAGTACTCTTATTTGTTTAAGTTCTATATCCATTTGTAACTCACTTATTGGCTTACCCTTGTATGTGCCTGTGCANCAGTCAGTTGTACTGAGTCAGTCAGTCAGTCAGTTAGTCCTGGAGCTACCTACGAGTCAGTGAGTCCTCGAGCTACCTCCGAGTTAGTTCCGAGTTAGCCAGCAACCAGTCAGTTGTATTCTGGCATTTGGAGTATACTATTTGTGATACTGCGGATAGCAGTAATCGTAAATCTGTAATTTGGGTGATTGTAAGTGCGAATGTGAAATAAAGTTCGCTACATCGAATACATCGAGAATTTATTTGTCGCGATATACGCCCAATACGCGACAATATGCTGAAGTACATGCTTGTCATCACAGAAAATATGATGTGACAGAAGACATGGATATGCATTGACAGAGATAAAAGAAAAGAAGCAACAGAAATGAGAATTCTAAGAATCATTAGCTGGATATACACAGACAACAAACTGAACACTGACACTTTACAAATCAGTACTCTTATTTGTTTAAGGTCTATATCCATTTGTAACTCACTTATTGGCTTACCCTTGTATGTGCCTGTGCATGCAACACTGCATTTGAAGCATGCCAGGTTTCTATAATTGTTTAAATCATTGCCAGTCAAAGATATTCAACATTTTATGCATCACTTACTTTTAGATATCACAGGATGTTCTTAATTCTAATATTTCCTGTTTGAACAGAAAGTAAGCGCAGAAAAATCAAGATAGATATCTTAAAATATGTGAAAGGTGAAGTTGCCTGTACCTTCTGTATAACACCTGATGAAGGCATACAAGGATGGTGAAGGTAAAGTTCTACAGTGCTGGTACTACAAGCAGGTCAGTAGTCAGATTAATGTTCTGATCATTTTAAACTTGTTCTAGAAGCCCCCAGTCCTACTTTGATAGTAACCTGAGTGGGACTCACAGCTAGACTAGATGTGCCCTTGCTGGGAATCAAGCCCCAGTAGTTGAGCTCATAGCTAGCTACTTTATAGAGTTAATCTGGCTCCTGAACAATTGTACAAACGAAAATAAATGAACAAAGGGAATAAAAATTCCCACCACTCACTTGCTTTTCTGAATAGAGCCCTTAGAAACCCTCTTCTGTGTAAGAGTAAGTTCAGCATGTAGTCTCTCACAGTCTCGCTCCTTCTCTATCAATTTCATACGCAGCTCAGATACTTCAGCTTCCAATACCTGAAATTTGTTAATACTTTAACACTATGTGCACTGGTGTAATCATGGAACATATAATTTGAACTGAATTACATACATCTTCAATCTGAGATAAAATTGTCAACCATAAATATTACCGGAACTAATAATCAGAAAGAATATATATGATGATGATGATGATGATGCAGTGGTGTGCTGATTATAAAAAGAATCATAATTTATTATCAGCCTTCTCAGTTTTAAGCTTAGAAAAGAGAATATCTGCATATCTATATTAGTTTCAGTATCGTTTTCTTCTGAATTTAGTCTTACAAAATTTTACAACAGTGCTCTTTGTTTTAACATGTTTTTTCCAATCATATTTTGTGAAAGCTAAAAAATATTATGTGTATAGCAGGGCAGCATTTTGTGCCACTTGTAGTATATTCAAACTGGTCCCTTTGAGACTGTGAGCAGAACAGAGCAGAAGTTTACCACATTGGAAAAAAAACTCAGGATCAAACTTAAATATAATATATAGTGATACTCTAATCACAACACTTGTAATGTCAAATTTCTTGAACTAAACATTGATAGTACTTTGTCCTGGAAAGATCATATTAATCAAGTAGTAATTAAGCTGAGTTCAGCTGTCTATGCCATCAGAACTTTATCTTCCGTTGTGTCCCAGGAGAGTCTACTGATGACTTATTATGCCTATGTAATTTTTTTAATGTTAGTGGGGTGGGACTAAGTCCCTTGTACTGCGGCCACTTCTGGCCTATTGTACCAGCCCCAGATGATAGGTGAGGGTGATTGTGGAGCAATTGGTGGAATGAAGATTGGCAGGGGAAACCGAAGTACTCGGAGAAAACCTGCCCCAGTGCCACTTTGTCCACCACAAATCCCACTTGACCAGACCCGGAATCGAACCCAGGCCACCACGGATGCTTATGTACATTCCATTATGTCCTATGGAATTATATTTTGGGGCAATTCTGCCAATAGTAATTTAATTTTTAAAATTAAAAAAAGAACAGTTAGAATCATTATGAAAGCTAGAAAAATGGACTCTTGCCATCCATTGTTTAGGTATCTAAATATTCTTCCATTTTACTCACAATATATATTTTCAATATCCATGTTTGTTGTTAAAAATATGGATACTTTCACACTAAATTCTCATATACATAATATCCATACCAGACAAAGTTCAGATTTACATCATTCAACTTATAGATTAACTAAAGTCCAAAAAGGTGTCTACTGTTCTGGGATTATGATATTTAATAATTTACCACAGAATCTTAAGAACATGACAAATGATGTTGATGAGTTTAAACATGCCTTAAAAGATTTCTCTATATTGGCTCCTTTTACTCATTGCGGGAATATCTAGATTGGAGAATAATGGAAAACCTTGCTTCTTACAAATAATCTATAATCTGATTGCTGATCTCATACGGTTCTTGCGTGGTTGACGTAATGTTTTGTCTTGATTTTTATGCAGCTTTTCATTTTGAGAAGCATGATCTATATGTATTGTTTACCTGTAGAATTGCCCGTATATGTTTTTCTCTGATAGTATTGTGATATGACGAGTCCTGTATCAATGTATTTTCATTTATGGGAAAATGAAATAAATAAAGAAAGAAAGAAAGAAGGAAAGATAACTGGCATAAGTGTGTAAATTTATAATGCATTTATTCAGTTAATTTAGGTAATTTAAATGAAATTGTATTAATTTTAAGTTTGATAGTAATGTTCTTTTTAAATTATGTTTATTAATTAAAATGGTATTAAGTTTTTTATTTTCTATTTTATTATCTATGTTAATTGAATAATTTTTGTGGTTTTAATTATGTAACTCATGTAATTTATTATATATATATCTGGACACATCTATTATCAAAGGGACTATTTCCACATCCTAGGTTTTTTACCTGTATGGATATATGGAAAATAATGGAAATGAATGAATTTTTAACATAAGTTTTAGAAAAATCATACTTTTGATATATGAGTTTTTGTTACACAGTGACTTTCAGGAACAGTAATCATCACATAAATCTGGATTTATCTTTATCAACAAGTTGCTCTTAGAAGGCTGTGAAGCTACCTGAACATTGAGCTGGGCAGAAAATCTATCTATGTGACTGAAAGGACGTTATAATCATTAACAGAATACTGCTATCACCTTGAGTTTTTGTTCATGCAGTGCATTCCCTGGGGCAGGTTCAGAACTTGCTAGTGATGCTACTGTATTTTTTCTTGCAGTCTTCTCAATAAGCTTGTCCTGAAGTTCCTTCAATTTGTGCTTCATGTTTTCACCTTCACTTTCCAGTTCCTCCACTTTCCGCCTCAACACTGCTGCCTCCTATAAAAATTACATACAGATTTGGTAGTGTAGAGGATAACTGATTCAATTTTGATGAGGTTAAGGAAACTTTGAGCATATGAGTATATCTGTCAGTTTTGTAGTGGAAATTTTATTAGAAAATAATATATATAAAATTACTTAATTGCTAGTTTATACTTCCTGCCACATTCTTTGTATACAAATACAAGGATCTGAAGTAATGTACTTGTATGTCATAAATTACTTTCTGAACTCTTGTTAACATGACTAATGGTTTTATCTCTTTTATCATTTTAATGTTACACTGATTACTAGACAATAAAGTGATGCTGTTTCAGCTGGAGAGGTTGTAAGTAGCAAATGAAGTGTGAAAATAATAATGAATGATGAGTGGATAAGGATTTGGATGGAGATAGCCATGGTCAATTACGAGCATGATCTCAGTACTCACGTGGAGAGACTGAGGAAAAGGATATATAATCTCAGTCTTCAGATGATAAAAAACCATTACCTCAATTCAAGTCTAGATAGTTACTGTCACATGAATATGCTCAATATGGAAGTGTGAGGTTGTATACTGATCAAATTAAAATTTTAAATAATAATGTCTCACACCTCGCAATGTTGAGGGTCCCATTTATCCAAGTTATCTTTGTTTCTCCACACACAAGTATATGGGGCAAATTATTGTTGAAAAATCGCATTTCCAAGGGACACAAATTTTCCAGCATAAAGTAGTTCCTATCTTGCATGCATGCATCACTCTGCACCGAAATTACAATTCTGGAAAACAAGGTTGGATTCCAGGCTTTTAGTGATGGTGGTGCAGCTGAATTGCTGGAATCTTTGCTACTAATGCATGAGTACCTGGCAGAGATGGACAGGCAAATATGTAAAGAAATGCAGGATGCTGGTGACAATGTCATTTAAGAAGACAATACCTTAACATTTAAAGGTTTAAGGGAAGCCTTCGGACAAACTGATGAGGCTATGTATCATTTTTTGAACCATGATCATCTCTATGATCATTCTACGAAGAATGAACGTAAAATTCGACATGTGTTGTCATGTTATACAGAAATTTTACAGGCAAAAATGTGAGCTGGAATCTGAACAACTTTATACTCATTCTCTGCAAAACACAGACCAACCACAGAAGAATCAGAACTTTAAACAGGTATTTACAGCTTGCAGCAGGCACGCACGCACGCACAGAATGCATAATTATCATACAGTATACTTTTGAAAGTAAAAAGGACTGATAACTTAATGGAGTGCTATGTTGAGGTTATTTATGCAAAAAATGTGCTTTTTTAAACAGTAAAATGTGGTGTTAACACCACATATACACGGTGCCAAATCCCAGAAGACTGCTTTCTTCAGTAAAATTATTAGTTAAAATTGGGTGTAGAAGTTGTATTACAGTTGCTGTGGAAAGATTGTTGGTTAAACATGTTTTGGATGGCACGCTACCTTCTCCGGTTACAGAACCACCTGTGGAATGCTTGGATGTTCTGGTCGTTTTTAATCCCCGATTACATTATTTATGGGCATCAATTCCCTACTTCAAGGCAATTCACTTTAAATGGCATTTTCTGCTCCCAATTAACCAGAGACAAGGGACACTTGTACAGGTATCTCACTGGTGAATATTCATATCTAATTAGCGAATGTGTTCTGACAGCATTTAATGTTAAAGCATTGTTCAATGCTAAAAATGCAGTTTGTACAGAGTGCTAAGAACAAAAAAAAAAGGGCGGGGGGACAAAATAAAAAGCTAATACATTCAGTAAAATCTAGAAGCAGAAACACCACAAGTCAGTACAGGTTATAGAACTGGGAAATGTTTTGTTCTTTCCATGTTCTCAAAAATCCAGAAGGCACAGATCCTTTTTCATCTACATATCATGCTTACTGGACTACCTGGTTTATGATCGATTTCACATACATCCATATTCTAAATGGGGGTGGGTTCAGCTCATAACATTTATTTTACAAGGTAAGGACACCAAGTGAGTAATAACACAAAGAAGGAGAATAGGAAAAGAGTGGGCAAGAATAAATGTTGGCTGCTTGTGGCAGGAGAAAAAAGATTGGATAGGACTTGTCATGAGATGACCCATCATGATGATTTAATAATCCTATGACATCTATATAAATTGAATAGTGTTAAATGTGAAAATGACAGGATTATTATATGTAATTAATAGATTTAAGAATATGAGTAGTTACTTGGCTTGCCACCTGCTTTCATACTGGTACCTAGCTCGGTTTATTCAACTCTGAAGAGGAAGGTGATATGATCCTCCACTTAAAATTGCTTAGTACTTTTTACTTGAAGCCAAGATTAAAACCTTCTCAAATGAAAATGCCGTTTATTGCAGTTTATACCCAATTAGGAGTTCATTAATAAGCAGAAACTCACTTGTTCATTAAGTTCCAACAGTATCCTCAATTCTGCTGGATCTTCTTCATCTGATATACCCTCATCTTTTTCAACAGATGGCTCTGGAGTCAACCGTGCTGGGCTTGGGCTGTGTCGGCGACCTTGAAGTGAATACAGTTCTTTGAAGCATATAACATTACAGTTTCCCTTTTGGTGAAAATAGAACTGCAACAGTAACCACTGTAAAAATACTTATCCTCTATTACTGTAAACAGATTAATTCATGAGGAATCTGCCAAACTTCAAGGGTCAAGTAATCAAGTGAGTTTGATAAAGAAATCTTACTACATTAATCATCATTCTTTATTTTATAAGTATCATATTATGGTATAATTACATTTGTTTATACCTATGTCAAAGGGTCTACTTAACCCTAATAACATTTGAAGCAATGAATGAAATTCACTAAGCTTGGCGTGAATATCATGCCATTAGAGGCTACTCCACATTTCAGTGCCCTCTAAGAAATTATAATGATATGGTGGTGCTGTGATTGCCTGAGGTGACAACAATTGTAGTGTCCTTTAATGCAATGCCCTTAATTTGGTGTAGCAATATTTCTTTTTCAGTCTTTCTCTGCAGAATATAAAGTAACAACAAAATCTATATTTACTTTTCTGTTTGATACTGACAACTAATAAACAAATAAAACTAGACATGTTAAAGTGTTTGTGGAACAGTTCATGAAAAGATCTACAAATTTTAACTGAAATACCTTTCTTCTCTGTGAGCATACTTGAGACATTAAAAATACAGCACTCATGTGTAATGTTAAGACCATCTCCAACAAGTTTCAGAGAGTGGAAATCTAAATTAGTGGAGATTATTTCAGGATTAGATAATTATGTTGTTTATCTATTAGCTTGTAATTCATAATAGCACCCTGATGTAAATGGGAGTTTTTAAGTAATGTTGCCAATTCTTTCTAGGACTTCTTCCTATATATAAACAGGGCCATCTGCCTAGAATGAAAGTATTGCAGCAATGGATAAAAAGGTCTCCTACTATATCTTGTGTTAGTGCAACGTGACACCTTTTTTGAACAAACATTTAAAAATGAAAAATTTTCAGTGGTACAGAGTAATCCATGAAAGATTGATAAGTACTTAGATAATCAATGAATTCCCTGTTTTTACGACACTCAAACTTTCATCAAAATCATAACAGAAGTTCACCATTGGAACCTTCCATGAGCCAGTTGAATTCAGTTCTCATTCTCACACCCTGTTTCTCTGAGATCAATTTTCATATTATCCTCCCATGAATGCTTCTTTCTTCAAGTATCTCCCTTTTGAGGGTACCTGACCAAAATTTTGTATGCATTTCTCCCTTTCCCAAACACAATGCATGCAACACACATATATATCATGAAATTAAAGCTAAAGCTATTTGTTTAACAGGCTCTGGAGGTCCATAGGGTTGTGAGATGTCAAGGCTCACACAATTTTCATTAAATCAAAACAATTAAAACTGCATATTAAAATTCAGAGTTCTTATTGAAGAACACATCAGAATGGAGTTATGGAAACTTATGTGGGAAAAAAGATAGAAAGGCTTCGTATAAATATCTCTGACTGCAGCTAGATTATTTCATAACATATGCCTTCAATCAGTAATTGCCTTAGGGATTAACCACAATGATTGATGTTTCACTAACTGCCAGAGTAACATTCTCTAAATCATATAAAGAAAGCGTAATTAAGTGTGTAGGAAAATTCACTTTTTGTCATTCTTTTAGGTTGATCACAGAGGCTCTGCAGTCAAGTGCAAGTAATGTCTATGGTAGCTCGAACACTATGGATCCCTTGTTTAATCCCACTCATGGTATGGATTCCGCCCCATTATTCTGTGTTTGTGTTGTCAGTGTGTGCAGAGGCCTTGCAACTGTCTGTTCTGTGTCCATGGATACTTATACACTGTCCATACAATTAATAGTTTCAGAAGTTAATTATGAATTGAAAGAGGCCAAAGAGGAGGAGGAGGAGGAGAAAAAAGACAGAAAGAGGTTATTCTTTCACTTCTCTGATAATAATAATAATAATTAAGCTACAATCTGAAAATGACAATAAACCTTTATGATCAGCAATCACATTTTAAACTCCACCTTCTAAACAATATTTACACTAATTGAAATATATATTTCACAATCATAACAATACAAAACTACAAATTTATATATACACTACATGCAGCAACTATTAGAAATGAATCATGCAAGGTTATCATTCTATTTCCAAAACATTTCCATTCCCAACCAGAACAACAGAAATGCAGTCTATGTACTCTTAAATTTACACTCCATGCACAATGTAGGTAAACTGCAGGTTCAGTGCTGAGATGAACTTCTAGTTTAGTTTAGTTTAGTTTATTGTAAAATTCCATCGATCCAGTCTAGGCTACAAATAAGCCTGATGGATATAGAATGAGTCACAGACAAGCAACTAAAATACATTTGATTTGTTTCATTCTGGTCCGTCACACTAACAATTATAAATACAAACCACACCGTCCAATGTGACATGTAAGTTTTTACTATGTTCAAACTTATCTCCCTTACATGTTTCGGTCCTTACGGGCCATCTTCAGAGGGAACATCATTACAAATTGGAAACTACCATCACAATAGATGTTTTGATTTAAAATACATACACTTATATCCTATAATGCACAGTAAGCATAAAGTCGAACGTTTCACAATCACACAGTTTTTAAAAGTTTCTAGATGTCATTTAAAAAACCTTTATCATCAATAGTTAAAATTTTTTAATCCACGGAGGTTCGTGTCCGTACTCCTATCGTCCTTCTTGTATGGGGCAGATTTTGTGCCGCCTGTCTATCTTTATGAGGAGGTTCTTGATGTCGTCCAGGGTTTGTTCATGGCTTGCTGTGTTGTTTTCACAGTGAAAACAACATGGATAATATAAATGCTAAATTAAACATGAATTTTCAAATAGTGCACAAATGGTTTAAATCAAATTTGTTATCTATTAATTTTTTAAAAACCTATTGTATGCAGTTTAAAACAAAAAACACTGTATCAACTGATACTATATTGACCTATAATAATAATGTCATAACTGAAGTTTCCCATATTAAATTTCTAGGTTTAATAATAGATGATACATTGACTTGGAATTTGCACACAGATAAGCTTACGAAGGGATTGACCAGAGTGTGTTACATGATTAGAGCAGTTAAACCCTATATGTCCTCTACTTCATTAACAATGATCTATTATACTTTATTTAATTCTGTTTTAGCTTATGGTATTTTATTTTGGGGTTTTTCGTCAAGCAGCGATAAACTCTTTAAGCTGCAAAAAAGAGTTGTATGTATAATGACAGGCCATGGAAATAGGACTTCAAGCAGGGCTCTTTTTAAAAAAACTGGAAATATTGCCACTGAAATCACAATATAGTTTTTGTATTTTATTATTTGTTGTAAAGAACAAAAAACTTTTTATTACAAATTATGATAGCCATAATGTGAAGACTAGACAAGGTGAAAATCTTCATTTTCCTCTTTCGAGATTAACTATATATCAAAAGGGCATATATTTTATGGGTATTAAAATTTTCAATAAATTACCTTCTTTACTTAGAGAGTTGATTGGGTCACCTAAAAAAATTTAAGAGAACCTTAAAAAAATATCTGGTTTCTCATTGTTTTTATAATTTGGAGGAGTTTTATGATATTAATTTTTAACTATTTTGTAATCTTTTTGGTCTATATGAAATATTATGTATATATGATCTTTTGCCTTTTATGTTTGACTTTTTCCTGCATTAATTGTAACATGTTACTTTGCATAGTTGTGAAATTTTTGTTAGACAATGTGCCCTATTGCTCAGCTGATCTCATATATTTTTTGGACAAGTACAATTTTGCAAGGCTGACTGTATATATTTATTGACGGTAACTACATCCACTGAAATTGTAATTTCTTATGCATCTATGGTGGACTAATAAATACAATATAATACAACTGATGTCTAATTGAACTGTTTGGCTATTAGTGGTTCTAAATTGTATATACTGAATTTTGTTATAATTTAATGACAACAAATTGATATTAAACCATTCATCCAACTGTCTGAAAGAGGAAATAACATCCTTCTTAAAATTTACTAAATTAGGATTAATAACAATAATGCTGGTATCATCAGCAAACATGACTGGCTTAGAGTTATAATTAACTTGTACTTTAGGTAGGTCATTTATGTACAAAAGAAAAAGCATTGGTCCAAGTATAGATCCCTGGGGCACTCCACGTTTAATCTTTCCCCATTCTGAAGAAGCATAAGAATGTGTTAATTTATCATCAACTAACTAACAATTGCAACTAACAATTAGGTACTTCCACTATTCTAGTGAAACCATTATCTTAATTATTGCCTATTCCTCGCCGTGTGCGCTAGGTGACTGCAAGAAACTTTAGTTCCCTGACCCTTTCTCTCTACCTCACAGCTTCCACCCTTATTATTAATGTCTTCAATATTCTATTTATGTGCATTTCTGAATCAACAGTACTGATAAAAAACACTTAATAATTGAGTTATACATATTTCTTCTCCAATATGGCGAACTGAGCACAGGTACTAAACATAACAGAGTAACAAATATAACATGAATATATTGTGAGTTTAAAAATATGAGTAAATGGACCTTAACTATACCATAACATTGCTAACATGCACCTTTGTCTTCATGTGAAAATTGAGCATGCTGCATGTGATGGAATGGCACCAAACCTGCATTTTAACCTTCATTGTAACTGTGGTTATGAGCTGACAAAAACTGCTATGTTATGCACTACAGTTGCCTCATTCTATGGATATTAAATCTAATAGTTCAGCATGAATTACAAACTTCTCTCCAAGCATGCCACTTGTTATGACATATTCTTGTTTCTTCAATTTCTCATTACTTATGAGAAATTTATTCAATGAAGAAATTAATTAATACAATCACAATATTCTGAAAATCACCACTCTGTGTTAGTAAATTCATTGTTTGTTATAGATCCCATATAACACAGAATGTATTAAATTGATGAAGGGGTAAGAAAACCCATCTTGTCTCCTCTCATCTGTTAAATCAATATACTGTGTTGTATTCAATTGTAAATATAATATTTTTCAATTCTGTTGCCAAACTCAACTTCAGATGGGCTGGTGGAATAAAATTGTTTGATGGAAACATAAGATACTTTGAGAAGAAATAATATACACAATTTTATATTGAACATAACCCTTTCACTACTATAAAGGATCAATTCTGTTGAAAAGGAAAGCACCTGTGTCTTATAGACTGATATGTTTTAACAGATAAATTATGCCAAAACACTGTGTTTTCTTCCTTTAAACAAATTTAGTTAGAAAATAAGAAGTATAAAACTGATATTAATGCATATTAAATTTAAAAATAAAGATAAACAAAAAAATAGAATATATGATGAATTATACCATATCCTTATTTTAACAATATTAAATTAAAAATGTTTAATGTTACTGTATTTGCAAAATTTGACATCAAGTCTCATTATGCATACTTCATCTGTGCTACATAAAATACATGCCAAGCTGAATTTCAGAACCTCAGCCATCAACTTCTAAGACTGAATGAATAATTGTCAGTGCCAATTACTTTATGCTGTGCATCTGTTGTAATTAGAAATGTTAATTCAAAAATTAATTAATGGTAATTTATTTATAAACAAAGACCATCATGCTTTCAAATATTATTTTTGAAATAATGAGAAATTAATTTACATTTAACAAATGTTTGCCTGACAGATATCTTTCAAGGAATTCATCACTCTCATAAAATGAGGAGGTATGGATTCTGTATTCAAAGTCTGAGGTTAATAATGGCTAACCCAGCTGAATGATATATCTTTCTTCTTTAACACTTTCCATGCAATGAATGGGATTCACCACTCTGAAGCTGACCTCTTCTACACTGAATATCTCTGGTGGCTGACACCTCCAGCAAAAAGAGAAATTTGCTACAATCTCTGCGCAACTATCATCCTGTTTTTGGGTGTTGGCACCATGTGGGACTGGGCTGTGTTGCTACATGGTGCCAACAAACAAGACAGGGTCAACACTAACACTGAATCACCATCAGAACCTAAAAGTCATTAGCTGGACAACAATTTGCAATAATTAAAAATGAAAGTTTTAAGTTGCCATAAAAATATACAAATGAAAGGTTTTATATACAATGCTCAATGTATGCACAGACAACAGTGAAAGGATTAAAATAAGATGAAAATATGGGGGGAAACATATACTATGTCTGTTAATTCAGTCTCCTACTTGAGCTGACTAATGACAGCCTACCCTTCAAAATTTTAATACATTCGTGGAGAATCTCTCTAGTTAAATGCAGCTTTAGAAAATGGTCATGGCTCAGAAAAAATCAGACAAAACAATGTTAGTTAATGTCTTTATTGATTAAGAGGATTAAAATTAGTTTCAGGGCATTCCAAGGGAACATCATAATGAATACAAATTGAATTTGAAAAACAAATGTATGTTTCCAATTAACCTGGCTTGAGTGCAGTGTTGTCATTTAATATCACATTCTCATTATATGTATTATATTCCTGTACTTCAATCAACTTACTCAAATGACTGTATGTTAGTTATTTATAGACATGAGATGTAAGAAGCCAGTCCAGAGTCCTAGGATTCACCTCCCCAAATTTCACCAAATTATCTATTATTTAAGCCTGTACACCAAATTTTGATGCAAAATCAATTCAAAACTCTCAATCTCAAACATCAAGAAATTTCCTTATTGATAAACTATATCTAACTAATAACTATTTAGGCTTTCATCCCAAATAATTTAAAACCTGCTGAAGGACGGATGCCTCACAGTCAATGAAGTATTCTAATAAAGTTCTATCCTCTGAGATATAATAGTGTTACATCTCAGAAGACAGAACTTTTCATATCCATTGCTGTGAGAACCTCAAATCCTAAAAGTATTCTAATGGATTAAAATACTTTCAATACATCTGTCTTTACCTGTAATGTTAATGCAATGGAATCAACGTTTTGTGTTCCTGAGTCTACAGTTTTCCTTCACTTAATGTTTGAATCAATATTACCAAGTCAATTATCTCCATGTTGAATTTCTCCTAGTGAAGTCTTCTGAGATTGCTATTCAAATCCATTGCCTCCAAAAGAAAACTTATGTGGGGCTTCACTAGAGTAAAATTAACTCTTCTCTAAAAATTCTGAGAACCTAACACTACAACATTCTTGCACATGAATTGTTATCTCTAGCTTAGCATTATAAAGCATTATTGTTTTCCTCGTACCTCCTAGTGGAGACTTAACTAAATTCTTCATACTTCAATAGGAAGTATGATATATGGGAACAGTGTTTCTCTCTCATTTTTCCGCCAATTCCAATTATTTACCTTAATATAAAATCACGCAACATAATCTTTTGTAAAATAACAAGGTACAATCTGAAGTCAGAGTTTGTCTACATGGTAGAAGTGGATTACGCAGTCCAATGTGAAGCATCACACATTTTTAACATCAGAAGTGAAGGTTCATGCTGTAGCTATCTACCCTCAAGCCAAAAGCTAAAGGAACTTCTGGTAGAAATCCAGCAACACCTGAAATGACCAAAACCACTACTGCTGGTTTTGGTACCAACTCTAATAATTCTGATGTACAATTTTTACAAATGCACTGACAATAGTACGTATAATATCAGATACAGACAGTGCCATTAAAGAAGTAAGTAAAAAAAGTCAAGCTATCCCTGTACCAGGCCGTGAAGGCCCATAGGGTTGTGAGACGTTGAGGGTCCCACATTATCTAGATAATCGGCTCAAAGATGGTGGTAAGGGTGTCAGCCTTATGTGCCGGCCGCTCTTTACTCCCCAGGAAAATTATTTAATTAATTCCTGGTACTCATTTCTGTTAGAGGCTGAGTCAACCCCAGGGCCATAGTGCGGCTGGAAGGATTAGGTCAATTGAAAAAAGTCCAATGACCTCATCAGGACCTGAACCCGCAACAATAAGCCACAAAAAAAAAACGAAATGATAAATGTTCTTTTAATTAGTACAGTGATTTACAGGAACTTAATTTTAGCATTCATCAAGGAATATGTACACAGTTTGTAGCACAGGTTCACTATAGATTGGCATAGTCTACAAACAACACACTTCAGCGAATATTAATTACTGATGTCTGTGTTCTTTTCAGATATGCTTATCATCTGTCTTACCATAAATCCCATACATTGCAGAGAATGTGTATATCAACTGACAAGGAACTGCATTTATTATGCAAAGGGTTAAAAGCAAGTACAAAGAGGGATGAAGTGAGCTTTAGTATAAAAGAGTCTTCCATTTCTTTTCTCTGTAAAATTCTGAATTCTGTTTAAAAAATGCTGCAGAGAGATTTCTTTTCCTTTCATCACTAACATACTTCTGGCCTTGGTAGCCATTTTCTTGAGCTGCAACACCAGGGATTCGTTATCATCCTCGACTCTTGACGCCTTCTTACGCAGAGTTTGCGCCTGCAAACACACAGACACACACCAACAATCGCACAAGTGTTCTGCATAGACCCACACATGGACTGAACTGTACTTGACATTTTAACAATAAATAACAAACATGCTAAAGTAAAATTAATGAAAGTGACACATACTATATGCTAACATAATGAGATCCACGGCTTTTAATTTTTTATGTATTTTTATCAAACCACCAATCTACAGACAATTTTTGCAGGATTAACTGGAGAGTGGAGAAAATTACATAATCAAGAGCTTGATACTTTGTATTTTTCTCCTTATATTATGATTATTAAGTCAAGGAAATTCAGATAGATAGGGCATAGAGCATGCATGGGAAAACTGGATAATTGTGCAAAATTAAACTGATTCAGTGTAAAATCCAACAGTAGGTATTTCAGAATATAGTAATGACCCATTCAGTAAAATTCTGGAATATTTCTTGACCAACTGAGCAACTGTGCACGTTGTAATATCCTACACCATGAAATTGTGGTGTTTGTCCACAGTTCATTAAATAAGGCATAATTGGGAGTTGTATCTTTCTGCGAACGTGCATGTTTCACTGGTGCAACTATATAAAAAACCTGATTGAAATTTCGTATTGCATGCTTATATAAAAAGTGTGAGAAACTTTTAATTTGGTTCGTACTGGTCTAATACAACTCTTATTTTTAATGTAACTAAAATTTAAATTTAACAGTTTTCTCTAAAATGGTGCATTAACGAAAAGAGATATGGTGCATACATACTAACGAACATCTTTACACTGGCAGAATTATGTGTCTTCAGCAATAGGTAAGCAGCTTTATATTATGCACATGAATAGCCATTTGTGTCACTATCATGCAGCACTAATAAGATAAACGTNAAGACCAGGAGCCAACGGTATGAGCAGTTCATTCCGAGACAGCAGCCCAGTCAGAGCTATGCCTGCAGCAAGAAAACACCGCAGCAGCGAGTCTACTAGTAGCCGCGCTGCAACTGGTTCAACCATCGGTTATCAGCACCTACCAGTCCAGCCAACCGGCCTCACCGCAGCCAGCATCGACTAGTCCCCCCCTGGCTGCAAGGGCTTCGACTAACTTCTCAACAAAGTGAACGAACAGTGAGAATAGGCAAATAGCAAGTGCGTGTGGTGAACATTAATAATGACCCCACATTACCATTCACCAGGAGGGCATGGGAGTAACAGTGAACATAACTGATAGGTGCGATAAGAAATCACATTGGAAACGACTATTGTTAATAATTAATGAGGCAACAGAGAGGGTAGCAATGCACATGTGGAAATCTCAGTCATATACTGTATACTGTCACATGTATTAGTGACCTGTAGATAGGGTTTGGATTGGCGAATTAATTTGTTGGATATTCAGTAGTCTTAAATACAATTAATTATAACATGTTCAAGATAACTGTAAATATTACACATAAATGAAGTCTTCTATATCCGCTTTTACTAGTCATTGCTAGGTAACAGATCTAAACAATGGCTACACCTCTGCTAGGTTTTTCCTATCCGTTTCCTGGCAATGAATTTAACACAGGAACTATAACTGTCACACTCCAAACATCACTGCACTGCAGCACACATAAAGTCTTCAAATCACATGTTAAGTCCTCACTGGCCGACTTCTAATACTCCTTCAATTACGAACTTGCCATTGCTATGTCCTACAGGCAACTGGCTCTCAACACCTTTGGTTATTCTGGGAATCTCATTATAGAGCTGCAGCAAGGACTACACAGAAGACAAAGTTGTACCATTGCGTGGAAGCTAACCACATAGAAAACACAGTTTTCCCTGTATTGCTGCATGTTGGAAACTGTTTACTGAATCATTGCCTGGCAATGTTTTGATCAAATCTGTTAAAATACCAACCTTTACAGGCTGACTCACCACCTTGTTGTCATTGAAACAATGGCCTGTGGCAGCATGGCAACTACAGAAAGAGTGGAACAAAATATTCTAGGGATCCATGACTAATCATACGACAACCTGATGGCTTTACTTTACTTTACGTGTAATTTAGGAATATAATGTGGAAATCAGTGAGAAAATTCTGTGATATGAGGCGCAGATGAATGACAGAACTCAACAATTTATGTGAGCACTAAGCAGCTCACCCTGTGGTTAGCAATGACTAACCATTTACATGTGCTTTATCAGTGACACTGTCATAGCTACACACAGATTCAAAAGAGGAAATAGCCATTGATAATAAGTACGAAAATTTGCCATGCCATCAGTAGCCCTCCCCTAATTCTGAAGTGACACTAAGGAAGAAGTGCCTGAAAGTGACACATGGCACACCAGAAGCAACCGAAATATATGTGCTGGGTTGCCATTCACAATGGGCATACCCATCAGAAATAGTTGCAAAAAAAAAAACCAGGATTTAAATGCTGAAAAAGCTAGTTGAAATGAAAAATTCTGAGACAGCAGATATGATTAACTGGCAGTCAGAATATCTTGCAAAAATACAGGCATACCAGATTTAGGGACATCCAGTTTTGTATACAGATGGACCATGGGTTGAGAGCAACCTAACCTAACTGCTGAAAGAGCAAAGAAGTCACAAGTGTTCAGACAGATGTGAACTCTGCAGACAGGCTTATGCTGCATCCAGGAGGAATTAATGTATTTCTTCTTAATGCAGAACATCTTTACAGGGTTGAGAGTGTAATGGGGGACTATCATGGTCATATGAATGCTGCAAATTTTGAGCAATGGAGAGTTGAAAAATGGATCCTTAGTCTTCCCCTGTCAGTAACTGTCCTCAACAATGCATTTTATCATTGTCTCCAAATTGAAAAATCAGTATCAGCCTACATAGAAAAGGCAGACATGATTTCCTGGCTCTGTAAGAAAGGCATGAGCTGTAATAAAACCATGTAAAAAATGAGCTGTGTAAACTAATTCTACCACTGAAAACTAAAGAGAAGCTATCTTGATCACATCATGTAAAAACAAGGACTTACAGTTATTAGATTACCTCTACATATGTGCATTTTAGAATAAAATTAAAAGAAAAATTACTACAAGTCATGAAAACACGGTGTCACTTGCGAGAAAGAGAGCCTGGGAAGGGTTCTGTAGACACAGAAGGAGTTGAAAACCAGTACTGGGAAAGAGATAGATCATTCCAGAGGTGACACACCATACTGCCAATAACCTCATTCCTGGAAACAATACTGTGCAAACAGTGATACCAGCTCTCAGAGTCACAGCAACAACAGTGAAACTGACAGTCAGTGGCACAGTAGTATGCCCGATCAAGACTCTGATATGGAGCCTGCACAGCCACCACAGAGTAAGAATTCAGTGGTTCATATTTAGGTCCTAGATGCTGATCCATGTGGTGTGCTGCACCCTTAATGCTTCAGATTATCTGCATCCCTTGCAAATAACAACTTTAAGAGTCAAAAATTGTATATATGATTTGAGTGCCTCTCTCCACTTCATGATATTTCTAGTGCTGCATGACATTTTCTTTCCTATCCAGGAATTACTGGCACAACAAGGAATAGGGTGACTCATGAATTGATGATTTATTGCTAATTCGTAACTATACCTTGAAAATTAATATGAAGTACTCAGACTGACTGTTTGATTCATATATTACGAGTATTTAGGGATGCTGTAAGAACTGAAGGGATTATACGATGTCAAATGATAAGGGAAGATAGTCATAAATGGTGAGTAAGTAAGAATATGATATAAAACAGGTTATGTTATGTTTCAGTGTGTTATCTGATCATGTCTCTGGTGAGAATGAGAAAAATTACAAAAACTCTCAAGTCAGAATAGCTAGTAATCCAGCTGGGATTTTTACAAGGTATATATTCATTCTTCTCAAAATCTTTTGTTGTCATGGTCATGTAATGGTAATATTAAAATACAAAGAAAATGACAGAAATCTATTTCCACAAGATGCAGCCCCCACCACAAGCTGAGGAAACCAAAATGAGCTGGACTATATAAAAGTTTATATGAAGACAGGTAGTCTCACATTTACATTGTTTGGATTAGAATTGTTTCACTGTAATAACACTGGTTAAAACCAGACTGCATTTAATTTCCCATTATTCATGTCCATACAACATCATTTTGAGTAATAAATACAGTTGAGAACTGAGTTATTCATCTCTTACTTTGATATGATATACATTCTTGTTTCTGGGAATGCAATCCCATTGAAAATCAAGAACTAACTGTATATTACACCTATACAGTAACACAAAAATTTTAATGCGAAAAAGAAAACCATCTGATAATATGTCAACACATAAAAGGCAAAGGTGGAACAACAAATATAAAACTACAACAAGCAAAGAAAATGTCTCACTCAGATTATTTTGTTATTCAGCTTTCACAAAACAAAACTCCGTTTGAGGAACAAAAACACATTTCTCATGAAACCGTATTTAGTGTGGACTACTGAAATATACCATAATGTATATATATTTGACACAAATTATAATGTTTACAGAAGTACAGATCTTTTAATGCATCTCTCATTTCTTCCAGCTTTCCTTCATGTAAATAATTATATGCCACTCCACATGAATTCTCTTATCAGACAAATAACTAGTAGATTAAAAATATCTTCTTTTCTGAACTCACAATGTTTAGCACTTACATCTCACTTATATGGAAGAATCAGTCTGCATGGGAGTTAACTGTTCTACAAATAATGTAGTGTAAAGTCAGAAAACTGGAGAATCATGCAGGTGTTTATTCACTTAATGAGCCAACTGGATATTCAGATATACGGTACAATGAGTTCTCCATTAAACGATTTTTTATTATTATTTTCTGTGCAATTATAAAGAATAATTACTGACATATCTTCTACAGCTACAAATTTAAATCGAAAAGACCATGTCGTTACAAAAAATGTGTTTTTGCATTATCAGTTTGAGTATTCTCATCTACAGCTTAAAAAAGATCATACCTATGGTTGTTAGTAGTGTTCTCATCGGTGAACTTCTACAGAGGAGAGAGCCAGATGGGAAAACCGTTGGTATGGAAAACTGGAACTGTCGCATAGGGCTCATCACTGAGAGTGGAAATGATGCTGAGCAATCTGTTTGTGTTGCAACAGATATTTGCAGCTCTGTAAATTCTTCAAGAGATGTGTCAGATTCTAATCTGGCAGTATATGGAGGAGTAGAGATATTTTCTTCAAATATACTGGATGAAATTAATAATGGCTCTTGAGATTCTGGCAGCAGTGGCTGATGTTCACTGCCAATCACAGTTTTCTGAATTTCTGAATTTCTTTCTAAATTTGAAGCAGTCACAAATTCCTTCTCTGGTGACTCTTTAGTTTGAACTGGTACAGATGTCACTGCAATACGTTCAGTTTCAGTAGAAACAGTTTGTGTTTCAAGTGAAAGAGTCTGAGTTTCTACAGAAGTTCCTAGCTCTTTAGAAAGCTTCAAATAAATACATGTTTCTTCTGAAGTACTTTGAGGGAAAACAGATGTCTGAAGCTCTTTAGGAAAGTCTGCCTCAGATATTTCTGTTATTGCTAGAAATTCCTCTGTTTGCATTTCAACAGAAACCTGTACTAAGGGATCCGTTTGAGTTGATTCTGCTATTTTCACTGTATTTCTTACATCTGATATATCCAAATCCATTTGTCTGTCTTCAGTTGATGCCAAATCTGTGGCCTTTATAGTCTCAATACCAACAGCATTTTTCACAGCTTCTCCAGAAGTCAGTGGGGGCATCTGAGTATCAATAAGACTTCGGATTATAACTGGCCTTGTTTGTGAAGTTACAGGAAGTTTCAAGACACTCTTTTGTGTTCCAGAAGATATTCTTGGATTTCTGTAAGTTTCTCCAAGATTTTGAGTAGTAGCATACTGGAACTGACTTCTAGAAATGTTGACAGAGGATATTTCTTGCTGGTACTTTAATGACGGAACAACATCTGGCTGCAATGATGGTAATGTTGGTGTGTGTCTACCATCAGCACTGTTATCTCTGATGATGATCCTCTGTTTTCTGCTCCTCTGAAGCTGAGGTTAGTTTCAAAAATGGGAAAAATAATTCAGAACATTGATTCTCAAGTGTAACTACTGTACTTTGTATGCATGTGGAAACCAATTACTTATGTGGAAAGTATCTGAATAAAGTGATTTAAGATAGCTCTAAAGGCTCATAAGAATGGCAAAGCAACAACAAGAGATTGTGTTTTTAGAAACTGTCCATTATCTTGCTCAGTATCACTATGTGTAGTGTAGCGTGTACAGACGTTGCTATGCAAAAGGCAAATAAACAATGGTGTTATGAAACCCATTTCTAGGTAACCTCAGAAAACACAACATTAGTTACCACTGAAAATGGTGTTTCCAACTAGATCAGTGAAAAGTGCTTACAAAGAAGAGAATATGGGCAACCAGTTCAGTTAAGTTCTGCAAGGGAAGCTGTGAAGAGATAGCACTATAGTCAGCTGAGAACTGAAAGTCCAGCCGTGAAAAAGACTTTATATGTGCTGTAGTTACAGTGAGACTGTCATAATTACTGTGTTAAAATCTGTTTCCAGGATATGACTAGTGAAGACTGAGAGGTTTTAATTAGTGCTAGTGATTTGTAAAGCATGGAGATTAGCAATAGTATTGTAGTTATGACCTGTAAGAGTGGCCTCCGTAGTCTAGAGGTAATGTTCCCACCTCATGACTCATGGTACATGGGTTCAAATACCCGGCGGAGGTCTTTGAATTTTTAAGGGCGGAAAAATTCAGGGAACAAGTCCTCCGGGAGGGACTTTAAGCCGTGGGTCCAGTGTTGTAGCTTTATGGCACGTAAAAAACCTCATATCTCCAAAGGAGATCACTGAGCCAAATTCAAGGACGTTTCCCGCCCAACAGCAGTCTCTAAGGCCTCTGATAGATGGGGGAAGCATTATAGATACTGCCAAGCCAGTTGAGAACTCGCTGGCTTGGTCAGGACTGATGGTACACACCATTATCGGTAGGATATAGAGACTGGTAGAATATCGTAGAGGGAAGCACAATGGACCAATACTGGTCTAAGTGCATGGGGAAACCCACCCTCTCCAATAACTAACTAACTATGACCTGTAAGTGTTCGATAAAACTATTCACAATCCATTTTCCATCTACAGTTATTCTAAATATGTTGCAGTATAAACACAGATATCCAAAAAATTATGGTGGTCTTAACCAGACAATGGAACTGTCCAGTAACAAAATATTAAAAGAATGAGAATGTGACCACAGCAAACATTTTGTTCATTAATACAGTCACAAAAAGTTATACTTGAGAACCACAGTTTAAGAAGAAAGTAAAGGAAGCATGTAAGAAGACAAGTAAGCAAATAAGATAACATTCTTCCTCATTACTCAGTCTACTTCATCTACTAACATCTTTTGTCACAAGTGATGAAAATATGCTAACAGTTAAACAAAACGGGTGCTAGTATAATTTCATCGTGGATTTTTGGCGGCATAAATTGAACACAGTTAATAGAAAACATATGAATAAAATGCATGCATTGTACATAATCTAAGAAGGAAATTTATGTTTCTCTTGTGACTACACTTTATGCTGAATATGAATTTTATCTGCTGCATTTTATACTTTATGCAGCACTTTGACTTTTGCAAAAGTGATACATATGAACAAGAACTATTTATACACTTCTGAAAAAATATAATTACAATCTTATGTAGCAGAAGGGTTACAATGTCTGTCTTTACAAACCTACTAAAACATGCATCCTAAAAATGGACCAGTAACCAAAAACTTCTATAAAAAGCTTATTATTGTGATAAGAGAGGAAAGAGGCCAAACTTCAGGCATTTTCTTGGGTAAGACATTAACAGAAGTTCTTAATTTGGCAGCACAGACCAGTAGTTCATTAAATTAATCACTCCACTGCACAAACAGTCTACCCTATTTCTACATAACTGCAGAGATGAATATTACCATATATTTCTTTCTCTTTACAAGGTAGAAATTGCAACTGTGAGAGCACTGGCTACCATATTCAATTGTAACACATACGGAATGGATATAAACCTGGACAAGGCATGAGGTGTATTCAAGTGGAAAATGAGATGATGGTTCTAGCAAAGGACTTGTAAAATTCTGAACTTATCAACTTATCACAATTAACTTTTCAGCTCACATGGCACACCAACTGTTTATTCACAAGTCATCTTATGACACACATATGAAGCATGGCTAGTGCCTCAACAAAATCCAGCTCATATTTTGAATCCAGTTTCTGATATGATATCAAAGAGAGATTATGAAGTTTCAGTACTTATATTTGCAGTAACAATTTAATTTCCCTGCAACATTTATATTCCATTACAGATCTTCAAAATCGTTCTCTACTCCAACAATTTGTGTGTTACATTACAGTGAGTGCCTGTCTCTGCCTATGGTCCTGGTCCCTTTACCCCCACAGAATAGCCCCTTAGATCCCATTGGTTAGGAGGCTGGTTGGGTCCTAAAGCAGGCCTCAATTACGTGGGGTAGATAAAAATCGCTTGCCCTTACCAGGAATTAAATACCAACTCCTTTGTCATTCAGCCTGTAACCTAGTTGCTATACTGAGTGAGTTATCACATCTCTGTTATGGCCCTGCTTCTGCCACAACATGAACTTACAAAACACATCACTTAGATTTCCATGTATGATAGTCATAACATTAAAAATTTGCAATATGAAGTAAAGAAATAATTGAAGCAATTTCAATACAAGACGAACTCCTACACTCTTATCTGATGGAGACAAAGTATGTGAAGTTACTCTGCAGTCTTCCAAATACCTCAATTTTGACTGTTATTAAAATATACAGGCCTGCCAATGGGAGCAGAATTGATCAATTGTCATTAATAATTCAGTCAGTTGAAAGAATGTTCATGTAGTATGGCAATACTGTGGAACGCAAAGTTCAAGCCTGATTCCACTAACAGAAAGATATTTTATAAGTCACATTCCACATCTGAGAAGAAAGCAAGACTACGCAGAAGTATACTTTGTCAGAAGTACAGGAAGAGATAAAACATTGTACTGGTGTGATGTGTGTGCAATTTATTTGAAATAACAACACTAAACTCAATTCATAAGATAATAATGCCAATAAAATATTTTTCTTACATGATTTTCATAAATTCATTATGCCAGCATTATTTTAAAATACTGTGGCACTTCTGTTCAGAGTTTGATCATTTCTGTGAATGTACTATCAAAATTGGAGAAAAGTTATTATTTCCTACAGATTTATTACAATTAAAGTGAAATTGTCACTATGAAATTTCAACATTTAAATGTCCTTTGCCCAGAGAAGTGAATAGGAAAGTCATATGGCGTTGAAGAGTTAACTGGTTGTATGACTGCACACATGCGTTCTCTGGGGCAGGAGGTTCCCTCAAAATGATAAAATGATTGGTAACTACAACCTACATGGAGCCACAGCCCAGAAGATCACAATCCAAAAATATTTCGTCCCTTTACTAACATCCTGTTTCTCTCTTGTTCTATTATAAGAAGCATAAACACTGCACTACCTGCACTATCAGAGAGCAATGGAGGAGCCAGTATTATAGTGCCACCTGCCTGAGTAGTGTTTATGTCAGGCCATATTTCTCTTGAAAGAAATATATGACTGTATACTCACTACATCCTTTTACCTGTTGGAGGCTTCATGAATGCCCACACACATACAGAAAATGCAGATGGTTAGAATTTTAGTTTGCAATTAAGTTTACTGGAAAACAAAACTATATTTCTCAAAATTTATATGAGCAAGAAAAGAGATGAAGCATACCACTGGAGAAGTACAATGTAAGTACTGTCTGACTAAATGATTCTTTGGTTATTTAACAACACTGCTTTAACTCTATATGTTATGCAGCACTACATGTGACGGGAAGATGATCATGAATAATGAATAAATTCCAAAGGGAATGGTTGTCGTCTATTTGAAAGTAACCATCCCAGAGTTCATCTGGAGAGACTGAGGAAAACTACAAAAGTAAGCATTAAGCCAGTCATGATTCAAATTGGGTAGTAATTAAGTAAAGCTATCCCTGTAACAGGCCTTGAAGGCCCACAGAGCTGTGAGACATTGAGGGTCCCACATTATCTAGACAATTGGCTCAAAGATGGCGGTAAGGTTGTCAGCTTTACGCACTGGCCACGCTTTACTCCCCAAGAAAATTATTTAATTAATTCCTGGTACTCATTTCTGTTAGAGGCTGAGTCAAAACCAGGGACATAGTGCGGTCAGAAGAATTAGATCAATTGAAAAAATCCAATGACACTGGGACTTGAACCCGCGACCTTCCGACCTCACAAATACAAGTCTGCAATATCACTGCTGCTGAGATTACAGGCTATAAACATCATTATCTTTCAAATAATAAATGTTAAATAGTTTTGTAGTATGAATATGACAACTAAGAACTGATGTAAAAGACAAAGGGTTAGTGGCAAGAAAAACAAAATTTTAGTTCCAACCAAATGCTGATAAAAGCGAGAATCTGACTGTGAAACTGGAAATGCAACTGCTTTCAGCCCCCTTCCTAACAGAGGATTTCATATTTGTTTCAATGAGCAGAACAGAAAACTTCCAGAATAAATCAGAGCAGCTGAATAACCTAGGAAGCCACGATATGTGGTTTTATAATCTGCAGCATTTCATGTAGAAACAAGAAAATTCCTGTCATTAAAGAGACTGGTCTATTTCACACATGCAACAACTCACTTCTTCCTCTGCAAAACGCAGCTGTTCACGCAAATCAGCTTCTCGTTCCAAGGAGTCCTGAAGGTCCCGAAGTAATTGTTGTGGATCTTCCTGTGATCCACCTCTGGTCAGTGATGCGCGAGACACCTTCTGTTTCGTCAAAATAGATGATAACAATAGATATATAGTTCTCTATTTGACTGATTGATATCATGAACATTTAAAAAAAATGTTTCAAAGCTTCCAGTGTTATAGTGTCCAGTAAAATGGGAAAACCAACCATAAATGGAGAATGGGTAAAGATTTGTGAAGAAGTGATTAGGGCCTCTTTGAACATACTAAGTTATAATGACTGAAAAATCTGCATCACATGATGTTATCTAAGCTTCCTCAGTAGTCCAGCAGCCTGTGTCATTTGAGTTGTTCACAGAGGCACCATGCAGTATGGTCCCCTTTGTGTGACACAGGCTTCCCCTTCCCCTGACCTTGGATGATGAAGTCACAGAATACTATACATGTGTATGTTTAAGGTTCTGCCACTTATCAAACTTAGATTTCTGATGAAATCTGTCATGACCTTCCAGCTTTTAAAACATTACACACTATCATAATCGCAAATGTCACATGAAAATTTGCCTTAACATTTCCTTTCGTTTGTGAGCAGATATTGGTGAAATTCATTATGCAATCTCAATTTGTCATTCTGTGGATGGACATAATGAGATGAGACCTGTGCTAACAGCATAATGACATGGGCATGGGACTCAAGATGCTGCAAATCCCACCTATGTTTACTGCATAGTTACTTAAATTTTGAGTGTGATAACTTACTTAAACTTATATTTGTTGGGTTAGAAAATTAACACGTACAGGTTCATGTATGGTTTATGTGCCACTACCATAATATGCATTTCACAGTTTAGCTGTTTGGCATAACAACTGTTTCACAGTCATTTCTTGTGTACATAACGTCAAACAGCTGCAGGTATTCCAGTCACGGTATTAACAACAAACCACACTGTAATGCTTGTATGTCGAAGTATCAGTGAGGTTTAAACTACCTCACGTGTTTTTCTGTTATGTGTCAATATATTTATCGTCACAAACATTTCTTATGCATGTTTTGTCAAAAAGTTGCTTATATTCCTGTTCCTATTCCTCCAGCCTATTTACAATATTACATTTTTTTCCTCATGTCTATCACAATGCAGCAGACTGTGCAAAAAAATGTAGGTGGGACTTGCAAACGTGAAGCAAAGAATGGATATGGCATTTAATTTATAGTCGGCTGCAAGTACAGGAGGTTACATGCGTTCAAGAATATCTCCAACTTTTCAGTTAAGATAACGCTAACAACAAAAATGTTGAATTATTCTGTTTTTTTTTTTCACATACCCCAGACACCGTCACATTAGACGGTATTATTTTTGCCTTTGTAATAAAAGTAAAGATGTCAAAAAAACTAATGAAGGACAGTAGATAAATTGGGGAAACCAACAGCAGACATGTAAACAAAGCAAGGAAAGGATGTGTATAGACAGGAAAGTGCATGTGGAAGGCCAGGGAAGAGCATAGAAAGCTATGCCATAGAACTGCCTCCCCTTCTCTGGAAAAGCAGTAAATGATTATGAATATGACAAGATTTACTACTTGTTGAACTGACCTCGCCTGATGAAACTTTTCCAACTGTTCCCAACATAGGAGCCTTTTTCTTTGTTGCTTCTTTATTGTTTGCTTCTTCCTTGGCTTTGAGCTTGGCATTTGTTTCATCCAGTTCTTTCTGCAAGCGGACAGCAACCTATCGAAATAAACTGTTAAGTAGGTAGTATAAATTTTATGAGAAGTATGGAATGGGCTGTATACTTTTAAATGTTTGGGTTCAATATTTACTATGAATGTGATGACACATAGAAAATGCAGTATACTATAAGGTATCTGGAACCATTAACAGAATTTTGAAATATAAAGCCAAAAGGATACAAAATAAAATCTTAACTTTGTTATAGCCAATCCTACCATTCTACAAGTTTTCAGCTTCAGAAGCATGAAAGATTAACAATGGGCAAAATTAGGCGAATATGATACAAGCTTCAGCGCTGTTAGAGAACTTGTTTCTTGTACAAATATCAGTTTACTGGAAGTGATGTGTGGGAAGATACACTGTCACACAAGATCCAGTTAGAAGTTCAAGTCTTCTTTAATGAATACAATATTGTAAGTTACCCAGAACTTGAAGGTATAAGTGCATTCTTTGGGTGACTGTTTGGAGGAAGAAATTTGTGATGGATAATTTCTTTGATATTAAAAAAAGTCAGAAGGCATACACATTTCCTTCTCTGTCTCAGATGCATTGCTATTTATGACTCTGGAATTTTTATTTCTTGGTTTTTCTGGAAGATGCAAGTATCTTTGATAAATATTTTCCTTTTCCAAAGATGTCTGTTTTATCATTAAACCTGCAGCATGGTTGGAACAAATAAAGCTTTCTGTTTTCTGTAATTACTGAATTTTGGACGTTATTTATCAACCCAGAGACCGCCACTGTGGTCTAGTAGTCAGAGTTCCTGGCTACAGATCCAGAGGTCCATATTCAATTCATGAACTACATGATTTTCTGAGTAGTGGTGGTTCTGGAACAGGGTTCACTCAGCCTCGTGAGGATAATTGAGGAGCTATTTAAAAAAAACAGTGGCTCTGCTCTAGAAAACCGAATTCAATGGCTTTGGAATGCACTGTGCTGACCACATGACACCCTCTATCTGCTGAAGATGGCACTAACTTCACTGAAAGGCCGTGCCATAGCTCAAGCGGTTAGTCACTGTTTTCCCACTGCAGCGGCCTGGGTTCCAGCCAGGGTCTGATCAAGTGGGATTTATGGTGGACAAAGTGGCGCTGGGGCAGGTTTTCTCCAAGTACTTCAGTTTCCCCTGCCAATCTTCATTCCACCAATTGCTCCATAATCACCCTCACCTATCATCTTGGGCTGTTACAATAGGCCAGAAGTGGCCGCAGTACAAGGGACTTAGTCTCACCCTACTAGCAATAAAAGAAAAACTTCACTGACAAGAGGCAGTCACTCAGTCGGTATAGTTCGCTTGCAGACTCATGCCACAGACTTTGTTTTTGTTTCTTTTATCATCCCAGGTATGTATACACATCCATTAAATACAGGGGATTAAAATTCAAGCAGACAAAATTTCCGAAATACAAAAGAGGACCTAACAGCAAAGAAAGCAATATTGATAACTATTGTTTAAGTATGTATGTGTATCATTTTCTTATCTGTGATTTTACAGTAAGAGACTATTCAATATCATTTGACATTATATGATCCACAGTTGTCCTTTTTAGAATTTGATTCTTAAAGTTTTGGCTTTATTGTTTCTGGCCATCCCATTATGCCTGGCCATAGGCACTAGGCCTCATCCATGTGGCATTTTAAATTTCTGGCTTTTAACACCTGGTGATGGAGTAGGTTGCATTTGGTTTATATATCCAGTGTTGTGTCAGTTCCAGATTTGGAGATGGCTCTAGTTCTACCAGCTAAGTCCAAATGAGTAGGTATTTACCCAAGGACAGAGGCAGAGTCCAGAACCCAAAAAATTGTTTAAAAAAATAGGATACCCAGAAAGTCAATAAATAGTGATAAATAGTAGTATGATTAATCAACAATTGGAAATGATGTGGAAAGAACAGATCATGGCCTAATTTCAGGTAATTTCGCAGCAGCTGTCTGAAGGGGCTGTGGAAAACTCAGTGAGGATAGTATCACGACTGAAATTCAAACTAGACATTTAAGGAAAACAAATCAGAAGCACTACCACTAGATCCTATTTGCTGGTGCTCTCAAGATTTACTAACCTCATTTGCAACTGCCAATTCTTGTTCTAACTTCTTCACTCTCTCCACCTTCTCAAGCCCTGTCTGACCTCCAGCAACCTCCTTGAACTTCTTTTCTACTTCTAACTTTTCTGCCTCTAATTGTTCAGCCTTTCGTTCTGCCTTGCGCAGTTTGAATGACAATATACGGCAATTCTTATTTGTCTGTTCCAGTTCCTTTTTTAGTGATGTGTATTCATCAGCTTGGTCCTCTCTGCAACATGTTTCACACCTTGATTGATTGATTGATTGATTGATTGATTTAACATCCATAACTGTTACATTATGTACAATTGGACAAGTCAGTTTTTTTAAAAAATATATGAGATTAAACATCACATCAAATGACTAATAATATAATGCAGCAGTGGCACAGTGCAAGGGAAACGTCTTCAGGAAAATTCTGATCCAATGAATTTGTGGACCATGGAAGGAATTTGAGGGAGCTGGCAGGAAGATGATCTGCTGTGCAAAGGTGGCACAGCACAAGGGACATGGGCTTCGGGGATGCAGTCATGAAGGACCATCAGTTCAACAGAGATGATGGAAGAATCAGACCATGAATAAATTTGCAAGATGAACCCAGAAAGGATGGACATGCAGAAGGAGATAACTGATGGACCAGGAAGGCACCAATGGAACCAGGAACCAAGACTTCGAGGAGCAGCTACATCTTGGAAGTGAGAGGACAACCAGCAGGATCTACAGGAAGACCATCAGGTTGGAGATCGTAAGGCAAGCAGTAGGATTTCCAGCAGGATGCGAAAAATCAGGAATTGGATCTTGTGCAGGGATCGACCCATTCCAAAACGAAAGAACAACCTAGTAGCACTCAGGAAGCAAAATATTACATTCTAAGAGCCATAAGCTGATTATTTCTATTTGGCATAAGGACAAATTGCCTGATCAATGGAAGGAGTCTATTATTGTACCAGTTCACAAGAAGGGTGATAAAAGTGACTGTAGTAATTATCGGGGGATATCACTGATATCAACTTCATAGAAAATTTTATCCAATATTCTTCTCTCGAGAATAAGTCCATACACAGGTGAAATTATTGGGGCTCATCAGTGTGGGTTTCGATGTAACAGATCAACTACAGATCAGATCTTTTGCATTCGTCAGATATTGGAGAAAAAATGGGAGTACAATGAGACAGTACATCAGCTATTTGTGGACTTCAAGAAAGCCTATGATTCAGTTAGGAGGGAAGTATTGTACAATACTCTGACAGTTTATGAAACTAGTTAAGCTGATTAAAATGTGTTTAAACGAAACATATAGTAAAGTCCGTGTAGGTAAACATTCGTCTGATAAATTTCCTATCCAGAATGGTGTAAGACAAGGAGATAATCTATCGCCACTCCTTTTCAACTTTGCTTTTGAATATGCCATTAGGAAGGTCTAGGAGAGCCAGGTGGGACTGAAATTAAATGGGACACACCAGCTGTTGGTCTATGCTGATGATGTGAATCTACTGGGTGATAATACATGAGGGTGAGTTAAATTAAAACCTTAAATTTGTATTAAAAATCGAAATTTTGCGCCATTATCCTGTAAGTTGGTAAGCATGCTACAAACAGCGTGCAGAATGGCCTGTAGGTTGCAGAATAGCGCAGATGCATGAATACCATCACAGCACCAGTATAAGATGGCTGCCCCACTTGAGACTTGCACCAGGGAAGAACAGCGTTCTGTTATTCGGTTTTTGTGTAGTGAAGATGTGAAACCTATTGAAATTTATCAAAGAATGAAGTTTCAATATTGTGATGCATGTTTATCACATCAGCAAGTGTACAAATGGAGTAGGAAGTTTGCAAATGGTGTGACTTCAGTGGAAGATGCTCCTCGTCTGGGTCAGGCATATCAAGTTGTGACTCCAGAGAACACTGCAGCAGTTGAAGCCACAGTGAGGGAAAACCGCCGAGTGACACTGAATAAAATTGCAGCAAGTTTAAACATTAGAGGTACATCACGCGGTGCATGAGTGGTTGCGCGGACTACCAAAAGATTTTTTTTCTAAAGGAATTCATGCACTTTGTAAGCGCTGGAGGACTTGCATTGAGCGTGGGGGAGATTATGTTGCAAAGTGATACAGCTTTGTACCACTTGTTCACAATAAATAATACTCAAAAAAATATTTAAGGTTTTCATTTGACTCACCTACATACATAGGTGAGTCAAATGAAAACCGTAAAACTGAGATAAAAATTCGAAATATTGTGCACTGTCCTATAGGTTGGCAGATATGTTACCAATGCTATAAAGAGTATCCTATAGGTGGCAGTATAATGCAGACAAACAGAACACCATCACAGTGCCGGCTTGAAGATGGCTGCTCCACTACGTACATGATTGAAAGAAGAACAATATTCTGTAATTCGTTTTTTGATCAGTGAAGGTGTGAAACCGACTGAAGTTCATCAACAGATGAAGGTTCAATATGGTGATGCATGCCTGTCACAGCAGCAAGTGTACGAGTGGAGTAGGAAATTCAGAAATGGTGTGATGTCCGTGGCAGACGCTCCTCGTCCAGGTCAGGCGCACAGAGTTGTGACCCTTGAGTCCATTGCAGCAGTTGAAGCCCTAGTGATGGAGAATTGCCAAGTGTTGGTGGATGAATTAGCCGAAATTCTTAACATGAGTCACGGATCAGCACACCATGTCATTCACGATGTGCTCCAGTTTCACAAAGTGTCTGCAAGGCGGGTGCCATGGCAGCTGACTCCAGAATTGAAATGACGATGTGTTGACGCCTGTGAAGAACTTCTGTGGTGCCTTGAAGCAGAATAATCATCTTCGACCTGCAGTCAGATCAAAGTGACGTGGACTTTTGACTAGAGATGTCCCTTTTGCAACATGACAATGCTTGGCCCCATACTGCCCATGCAACAGTTGCAACAATCCAAGACTTGCACTTTGAGTGTCTTCCACATCCGCCATACACACCAGACCTAGCCCCAAGTGATTACCACATTTGGGCCACTCAAAGAGGCAATGGGAGAAAAGAAGTTCTGTTCTGATGAAGAGGCACAGCAGGTGGTGCATGAGTAGTTGTGCAGACAATAAGAAGTTTTTTCTAGAGGAATCCATACACTTTGTAAGGAGGGCCTGTATCGAATGAAATGGAGACTATATACAAAAATGATATAGTTGTGTACCGCTTTCATTCAATAAATTAAATTAAAAAAATTTATGGCTTTCATTTGACTCACCCTTGTAGATACCATAAAGAAAAACACACAAACTTTAACTGATGCAAGTAGGGAGGTTGGTGTAGAAGTAAACACAGAGAAAACTAAGTATATGTTGCTGTCTTGTCACCAAAATGCAGTGCAAAATCAAGACATAACGATAGGAAACAGATGTTCTGAAAATGTGACACAGTTCAGATATTTGGGAACAACGATAACAAATCAAAACCTGATTCAGGAGGAAATTAAGAGGAGATTGAACTCTGGTAATGCTTGCTACCATTCAGTCCAGAACCTTTTGTCTTCTCGTCTGCTGTCCAAAAACATAAAAATTAGAATATACAAAATTATAATTTTGCCTGTGGTTATGTATGTGTATGAAACTTTGTCTCTGAAATTATGGGAGGAACACAGACTGAGGGTGTTTGAGAACACGGCATTGAGGAGAATATTTGGACTGAAGAAGAATGAAGCAATAGGAGGTTGGAGAAAACTGAATAATGAGGAGCTTCATAACTTGTATTCTTCTTCAAGTATAATTAGAATGATCAAGTCAAGGAGGATGAGGTGGGCAGGGCATGTAGCACGAATGGGGAAGATAAGGAATGCATATAGGATAAGGGTAGGAAGACGAAGACGTAGGTGGGTGGACAATATTAAAATGGAGCTTAGAGAGATAGGATGGGATTGATCTGGCTGAAGGATAGGGACCAGTGGAGGGCTCTTGTGAACACAGTAACGAACCTTCATGTTCCATAAAATGCTGGGAAATTCTTGAGTAGCTGCAGATTAGCTTCTCCTCAAGAAGGGCTCAGCTCCGTAAGTAAGTAAGTAATTAAATGTAAGCGGGGGAAAAAACTTTGGATAATGGTGATAACCTTGACGAACTGGAACCTTATAAGGGAACTGTTTGGGATGAGCTGGCCTTAAGGAATAGTAATGGCAAGAGGAGGAGCCAAATCACAAGAAGATGCCATGAGCAGGAACCCTTTGAAAAGAAGGAACGGTGATTCACCGTTATGCCATCTGGCATGAACAGCCTTAAGGAGGGAACAATGTAACGGATTTGCCCAAAGCATTGCTAAGCAATGGCTCAGTAAACATGATCCAATGCACAACAAAGGAAACTGTATCTCAGTGGACAAATGTTATAGCTCGTTGCTAGGCAGTAGTTAGTGTTTCAATGAACTAAGGGTAGCAATCATGTGACTTGCGTTTTCTGTGTTGTCTTTGCGGAGCCTATATAATGAGGATCTCCTACCACTGACTTTGACTTAGATTAGTTGCAGTTTGGTGCAGTTGAGAGTACAAGGATGAGAATGGAGCATGTCCTTAGTGAATTGTGAAGACTGAGTACAGATTAGCACAGATTAGTACAGGGAGACTGAAAACAAAATAACAACAAAACTTCATAGGATTTGAAGTGCTAGTTTCTGTGTTGAGATCCATTGCCAGGAGATGACTAGTAAAGAGAGAGAATTCTAGTGTTTGTGCAATGGTAAACTGATAACTGAGTGTGATTAAAAGAACTTGTAACCAAAGTGCCAATAAATCCAATCATCCGATCTAGAACCCGTTATATACCCCCATATATGACATTATATATCAGTATCTGACGCTACCTCAATGGAAAGCTTGGTCTCAACCCTTTGTCATGCTAGTTATATTCACTGCATCTAAATGTCGAGGTAACCTTACGGCATCACAACCATGTTTATTTGTTTTTCTGGGAAACAAAGCACAATTAACACATCTTCTGATATGTGTTTCAAAAGTGAAACTGTTCTATGAGGAAGAATGAAAGGATACAAACTGCATATAAGATCTTCGTTATATGGATGCCAAAAGTAACTTCAACCAGTTACAAAATGAAGAGCTAACGGAGCAGGCTAAATACTATAAACATAGGCAATGATATCAAATATACAGTACACATGACACTAGGGGCAATATGCAGACAGAATTCAAGAAGAGATCTATAAATGGCAATCACACAAGCTCTTGTAGGAAAAATGGAACAGATTCCAAATTGTAAGATTTGAGGTTTTCACGTCAGTGACTATGAAGAAAGCAGTTTTCTGGGATTTGGCACCGTGTATATGTGGTGTTAACCGACGTTTCGGAGGAATAGTCTGCTTGTACCGGTTCTCACGGTCTCTACGCCTGCAAATTTCTTATATTTTTCCTTCTACCTTGAAGATAGAGGCGATCCGTTCCTCCGAAATGTCAGTTAACACCACATATACACGGTGCCAAATCCCAGAAGCCTGCTTTCTTCAGTCTCCAAATTCTTGTGGAAAAGGAAAATGACTATTCAGAAATGGTACCGAAAATTGTCTTGCATTTCCTCTATCTCTTCTTCCAGATCCCTAAGCTCTTTCTTCATGTCTTCATTCTCATCCATCAGCTCCTCACAGAGAGTCTCAGCAGCCAATAATTTAGACTGCAGTTCATCAATAGTCCGTTGGGTGGCCACTTTGTCAGGTCGACCTTCCAGCTCCTCCTTCAGCTCTTTGACTCTTAGGTTCAGACTCTTCTTGTCGTCACGGAGATCTTCTGCCTGACTCTGCAGTTCATTCACTTTCTGTTGCAGCTTCAGCACCTGTAGTTACAGTGAATCATTTCCAATAGAAGCACGAAACATATTTTTCTTTGCATCTTAGATTAATGATTTATTTGTATGTCACTTAATGAGTCTATTTGTCCATTTTAACTGCAATTCAATTGTTTGCCCAATTTAGAATCTTTCATCTTCCAACCTGCTCTCTGAATATGTTTCATAATTAAAATACACAAAACTATGCACTTAGGTGTTGTTTTATACCATGTGTAATATGGTCTTTGAATCTGAAAGAAGAGAATCCTTGAGGGTGTTCTAGGGCAGGGTGCTGAGGAGAATATTTGGACCTAAATAGGAGGAGAGAACAAAAGGGTGGAGAAAAGTGCATGATCGGAGGCTTCACCACATACAGGGGTGATAAAATCAAGGAGAATGAGACAGGCTTGGAATGTAGCATATATGGGAGCAATGAGAAATGCATACAATATTGTCGCGTATTGGGCGTATAACGCGACAAATAACTTCACGAGGTATTTGATGTAGCGAATTTTATTTCACATTCGCACTTACAATCACACAATTGACAGTTTTAGAACCACTGCTATCTGCAGTATCACAAGTACTACACTCCAAATGCCACAATACAACTGGCTGGTTGCTGGCTAACTCGGAACTAACTCGGAGGTAACTCGAGGACTGACTCAGAGGTAGCTCCAGGACTCACTCGGAGGTAGCTCCAGGACTAACTTTGAGGTAGCTCCAGGACTAACTCTGAATAGCCTTCGCTGCACCTAATGTAGCCTCAATCGGACAATACAGAAAACGGCCACGTAATAAGCACCCTTGTTGCCTGGCGCTGTGTTGCTAGTAACGCTAGCGGTAGTAACCGCTGTTACCACCGTCGTCTCTCGCAATCCTGTTTACCCGTGCTGCCCTTGGTGACGTCATCGCTGTTGACTCGCTTTGCATAGCGACCAGGATGCTAGGACTCGGCTAACTTCGGCTCACTTCGGCTTCGCTCGGCGC
>NW_019733845.1:308113-343836 GCF_002891405.2 Cryptotermes secundus | reverse complement strand
TCATCGATGTCGGTCCCTGCGCCTTTTCTTCTTCGGTTCTCTGACCGGTATTACTTCGGCGTCTTCTATGGGTACCTCTCGTAGTTCTGCCGCCTCAGGTTTCCTGTTCGCTGAGTCCGGATCTTCTTCTTGACGTGCCTCCATTACTAGGCAGGCCATCGTCTCTCCGACCGGTATCACTATGGGGACCTCTTCTTGTCGTGCCGCCGCAGGTTTCGCGTCCACTGTGGCCGGCTTTTCCTCTTCTAGACTTGCCTCCATCTCTCGGCAGGCCATAGTCTCGTTGTGGTTGGCATTCACCCTTCGGTCTCTCATGGCGGCCGTCCTTGCTTGGATAGCTTTCGTCTCCGCTTGGATAGCCCTGGTTTTTGCGGCCATTTCTTCTCGCCAGGCTTTCGAGTCGGCGTCCATTCTCGCCAATGCCATCGCCTGAATGGCGTCTAATTTAGCCTCCGTTTTTTCTTGGCTGGCTCTGATTTCCTTGAGAAGCATTTCCATCATTTGTTGCATCTCCATTTTGTAGCAGTAGAATAGTCGGAGCAGTAGTAGCGGTAGTAACCGCTGTTACCACCGTCGTCTCTCGCAATCCTGTTTACCCGTGCTGCCCTTGGTGACGTCATCGCTGTTGACTCGCTTTGCATAGCGACCAGGATGCTAGGACTCGGCTAACTTCGGCTCACTTCGGCTTCGCTCGGCGCATCACGGCTGGCGGGGGGAGAGGGGCGTCATCCATAGCTCAACATGTCACAATATTTTAGTCAGAAAACTGTAAGGAGGAGAAAATTTGGAAGACCTAGGTGTAGACTGGAGGATGTATTAGAATGGATCTTGAAAACAAAGGATGGATGGTGTTGACTGGACTAATTTACTTCAAGATATAAATATGAAGTCTTACTTCTATATGCCCATAAAACATCATGGCATGGTTTTAGGCAGAGTTAACATATCTTTCACTTCACTGTATGTTTTGCCTGAATGTACTAAGAAGTTTTTAATATTATTTAAGAATATGCAAAATGTTACTTATTTCCAGTAAAATATGTTGCTGCTTACTGTAGTACCTCAGAGGCAGCAGTCTTGCTAGGTGTTGTGTCCAAGGCTGCTATCCTGCGTAGCAATATGTCACTCTTCTCCCTCTCCACTCGCTCACATCGGGCTCGCATAGTTTCCAGTTCCTGCTTCAAGCTTTCAATTTGCTCCTGTGATAGGTGCAAAGAAGAAATAAAAAACTGTTTTATTTCTATACTAAGTAATCTCAGCCTGCTTTAATACATATGCTGCACATTTAAAAAGATTTTGAAAACAGCAAAGGATTACAAAGAAACAAGTTTCACTTTGGCTGTCATGTTTTCCTGTCTTCAACATCCTGAGACCTCTTTCCTTTCCAGAGTAGTTTTCACCTTAGTAAAGAGAAAAGTACAAGCAAGAAAACTGGGATTGTCTTGAAAAGTCTGGATGAAGTCTTGGCATGATGTGTCTTCGTTGCTTCTGCTCATCTGTGAGTCTGTGTGAGATGAACTTTGTGCAGACCTTCCTCTTACATAAATCTTAACGGAGGATTTGATGAATCATCTCCTGACTGATGTTTAATTCAAATGATGTCATTCTCAGAGTGAAGACAGTGAACAGCGGGTGCTATTTAAGCATTGTGCAATACTTCTATGCCTCACCCTGCTACAGGTTTGCCATTACAAACTCAGTGGTTTATGCAGGCTGGAACCAGGACGCACACAGTGAATGCTGTTTTGGACTTTCTGCCTGTGTGTTATCTAAAACTCATTTTCTGATCATTTCGCATGTGGACAAAACTGGCTCCCAAATAGTCATGTTTTAAACCCATGTTGCTACTTTCTTCGGGGATTCCTTAAGAACAAGATATTTCCAAAGAAGCCGCAAACAATAATGGAACTGAGACCATTGATCTTTCAGTCCTGCAAGGAGATAAGAGGATATAATCAACAACATCACAGTTCATGTTGAAGCAGTTCCCAGACATAACTGTTGTCATACTGAACACCTGATTCACAGAGGATAAATCTCCATGCAATGGCCTTTCTTTTTGTATATTAGTTTCTAGTACTGTAACTGAAATAAAGGTTTCATTAAAAGATCAAATACTGGATCATTTCATGCACCACCCTATCCATGGCATCGCACCCCAGGAGACCACAATCTGAACACTGATTCCTTTATTTGATTTTAACCTTTAACTTCAAAAGTGCATTGTATGGTCATCATAGCTGAAGCATCCTCATTTGTGCGGTCAGGCATTTAAACATCGCTAGAGGAGGAAGCATGTGCATATGCCACCAGTAGAAGCACACACACAACCCTACATATTTATATTTAAATAGCGTAAAATTAAAAGTACATGTCGTTTTCTGCTTGATGTATATACAGGCTTCCCCCCCCCCTCCCCCCACAACCTGTAACTGAATCTCACCTTTGTGTGGTACTCCTTGAAGCACCCGAAAATGCACAGTCTCACATCACATATCTTGCATTTCTGCTACCTTTTAATTTCATCATCTTCCAAACAATGTTTCATTGCCATTGCATAATGACAAGAAACTACAATATTTGAATTCACTGTGAACTATGAGAAAACCAAATGCACACTTTATGTCAGCCAAAATGCAAGTGTCTGTGTCTAATCAGAGAAAGGGCTTGTAGCTGCAATGGAAGGGCTTCGCACTGATGTAGGAAACAAAAATCTTCTCTGTAGCCCTTCTTAAACTGCCATGGTTTCACTTATTTGTCCTTTAGTCAAAACACTTGTATATCTGATGAGTGTAACAAAGATGTCAAACTTGCCAAGACAGAAGCAAACGATTTTATTAATTCAAACTGTTTTGTCACCAGAGACTGCAAAAATATGTCAAGTGCTAGAAACAGGAATGATTTTATAATGCAGAACTACTCTGTGGAAAGCAGAAAACTATTTTCACAGTATGCATCAAAATTACAATAAAAAAATTAAAAACAGAGTATAACTTCTCTGTTTGAACAGTTTAAAACGTTATGTTATAATATGCGACACTAAGTTCTTTGCTGATAAAAACAAAGTTAATTCCATTCATTTATTACAATTTTATTAGACACAGAATTTTCAAACACAGTGCTTAAAATTATTTAAGAGCCCTAAGAGGAACGGACATTTAAATGCACAGCAGCAATGGGCATTTAAATAAACTCAGGCCAGCTCAAGCTACCACCATTTCAAATTCTGGTGTTTAAAGGCTAAAAGCTTTCTTCTTTATCTTTCTACACTGGGGCAAAAACAGCAAGAAAAATACATAGTGATATTGATGAGAAACTGAAGAGTCAAACCTTAAACCAACAGTTTAATTCTATACCTATTTCTTACAGGCATGTATTCACATACACATAATACATACATGTTACACAAACCTGCAATTCATTTTCATTGCGATCAACTAGGGTTGTCTCCGTTGTATCAGTTCCTGCCACACTTGACACATCATCATCACTACCTTCATCTTCTTCACTGGTCCCACTGCTGCCACTGCTTCCAGATGAACTGGATCCTGGTAAGGTTGGTGTTCCTGAACTCTTCTTCACAGGTGAACTATTGTTAATGCTGTTAACTGTATTACCACTGGCACTGGCATTCTTATTTCTACTGGAAGACTGTTTTCCTTTAGATGATTTAACCTACAAAAGAAAATTATCGTTAAAAGTTACACAGTGAAATTATTTCCTACTAAAGTGTCCATGCTGAAAAATCTGCACCAAATTTCAGAAACTGATTTTACTCTTCATGGTGCCTACTTAAATTTAATGTCTCTAGGTTCCTGGACTCAAACACATGTCATTATTGCGCCCTTCATAACACAGTTCTTGTGTGGCACACTATAAGCAAGTTGTATTCCTGCAATAAATCATTGTATTTGGAATTTTGCACATACACAATTGTAGTATGTTCTATACGTGTATAAGTACATGAACATGCATTTACATTATTTTCTGTCGTTTTTTTGTTTATCATCAACATCAGAAAAACTCTTATTATCATTGTCAATATATATTAAATACAACGGCTTATCCCTAAACTTGAGGAAAACTAAAGGGTTAAAATTTGAAACAATCAATCGTGACAATATGCCAGTACATTTAAAATTTAACGATGAATTATTACAAGAGGAAACTCATATTAAATTTTTGGGCATTGAAATTGATAAGTGCTTGAATTGGAAGACACAGGTTGAATCACTGTTACCCAGATTGGGAAAGGCATGTTATCCGATATGAATTGTGAAAACATATAGTAATGTTACAACACTTAAAATGATATATCATGCATACTTTCATTCACTCATGGGATATGGAATAGTTTTTTGGGGTAATTTGTCAGAGGCCAAGAAGATCTTTCTCTTACAAAAGAAGACTATTAGAATAATAATGGGGATGAAACATAGAGAGTTATGTAGGCCAGCATTTATAAAGTTAAATATATTAACATTGGTCTCTCAATATATTTTATCTTTGATGACTTTTATCATAAATAACTTGGAATATTTTACTTTTAATTATTCAATTTATGAGAGACCGACAAGACACGAAAGAAATTTACATGTCCTACAATCATTTCTCGCAATGAGGCAGAAAGGGGTTCATTGCATGAGTATAAAAATATTTAACAGTCTACCTGATTATTTAACTAATTTAGTACATTTAGTCACAGCATTTAATGCAAATGGCATTTGGAGGCATCACTATGAGCTCAGTAAACAGGTACAAGACTTACATATAGATGTGGCTCTGCTCTCAGAGACACATTGCAAATCGCATGATTCCAAATTATCACTTTTATGAGACTGACCACTTCCCAGGAAGAAAATGCAGAACTGCCATTCAGTTACAAAAGGCATTCCCCTTAATCATGCAGAGCTGCCTCCACATGTTTCAATAGAAGTGAAAGAGATCTTCATACCAACTGGTAATAGTGAAATCTTCAGTTTCATCAACACTGAAGATTTAATAAAATCACTTGAAAATATATGCTTATATGCCTCATAAACTTACTTTTAACCCCCCTCGTACAGACAGAAGATAAAACAGAGATATGGGAGCAATAAAGATAGAAAAGTAGAACTGCCTCACATAATATAATGCTCACCTGAATAATGAACTCAACTTCTGGGTTTGTTGGTTCTTCAACAGAATGCACTTCTTTTAATGATTGTATCCTCACTCGACGCAGTTTGCTAACATCCTTACTGTCACTACCAGCACCAGTGTTGCTGTCCATGGTACCAAAAGAACAAGGGATTAATTAATCATGAAACTAATACCTTGACTGAAATGTGCAGTAGTTAGCATGTTCTAGTTTCTATCATCTCTTCATATCCAGAAGCTATTACTTAACTAAAAGTGACATCCTTAAAATTTCTTACATGATCATTCACTTGTAATTTAATAGCCATAACAAACCTTCCAAGTCAAATTAACATATAATTTTTTCATAGATAATTTTGTGCTTTATAGCAATTTCTTTCTGAAACCTTTTCTTCCTACATGTAGATTTATCTTGGAATATCTTGCATTCAATGAAATATGCACACTGCATTCAAGTTCCATAGTTCTCCTGTTATGTGAAACATTTTCAGTTAACTCTTTGATATTGGGTATTAATGGAGCAGTTCAAAATCATGCACAGAATAAAGAAATTCCATTCTGCTATGGAATCAAAAATTCATCATCATCATCACAAATGCCTCCCATTCAGTCAGTTCGCAGTGTCACAAGCAGTCTCTCTGAGAACCATCTGAAACTTCTTCTGATGTAATTATTACACAGTGTGTCCACAAAGTCCTGTCGAGATTTTGAACAATTGTGGTGCACAGACAAATTGCACTAGCCACATGCAGTTTGCGGCAGATCATAGTGAAACTCTGGAAGCTCTTTACTGACCTCAGTAGACCTCAATGTGGGGTCCCTTGGTAGCATGGAGAATGTCCAGGTGATATTCGAGCTCTTGCCATGTTCTGAGGAGCATATCTGCTAGAATAGCCGAGATCACATTCCTGATACGGGTCTTCGGGTCATCAAGTCCGTTAACTGGTGTTTGGAACACACTGCTCTTGACATGACCCCACAGGAAAAAACCTGTATTCCTAGAGAGGACATTTCCAGGAAGATGGATTGGCAAAGACAGTCCAAAGTCTTCGCCTCCATGTTCACGAGATATAACACTACTGGATTTTTTCCTCTGGGGTCATGTCAAGAGCAGTGTGTTCCGAACACCAGTTAACGGACTTGATGACCTGAAGACCCGTATCAGGAATGCGACCTCAGCTATTCCAGCAGATATACTCCACAGAACACAGCAAGAGCTCGAGTATCATCTGGACATTCTCCATCCTACCAAGGAAGCCCACATAGAGGTCTACTGAGGTCAGCATAAAACTTCCAGAGTTTCACTATGATCTGCCACAAACCACATGTGGCTAGCTCAATTTGTTTGCACTCAACAATTTTTCAAAACCCTGACGGGACTTTGTAGACATGCTAAATACTCCTTTTTGAATTATCTTTCTGGGCCCCAATACTGAAAACCATGTCTTCTTCCTGTTTGCTTGTGACATCTGTAGGAGAGTTAACGACTCAGCTGATGTTTCACCATATGATGCAACCTCCAGGTTAGGTTTAGTTGGGGGAGGGCAGTGTATTCGAACACTACATGAGGGAATCTGAAACTGAGATTACTGACTTCAAATCATTGAAGATGAATGTTAAATGATGAACAACCATACACTGAGTTTCATTGCTACATACTTAGTTGGTTGAGGCACCATGCTACCAGCCAGAAGGTCATGGGTTCAGTTCCCAATGAGGACATTCGATATTTCAATTGACCTAATCTTCCGGCTGCATTTTGGCCCTGGGATCGACTCACCATCTAACAGAAACGAGTACCAGGAATCTTCATGGGAGTAAAGGGTGAGCATCAAATAAGCCTGAGAACCTCACCACCACCCATGAGTCAATTTGCTAGAAAATGTGGGAGCCTTGACATCTCATAACCCTATGGGCCTCCAATGCCTGTTACAGGGAGAACAATCTTTTCATATGGCATATGAGGGTAGTGTTCCTTCCATATATTGGCTCCAGTTCTTCTAACGTAAAAGAACTCTTCTTTTTAACAATTTGGTAATAACAAAGTGTTACGAAATGTCGAAGTTGGGTTGCGAGACAGTGAGCATCATCCCACTACCTATGTATATCTCATACACCTGAACTCTCTCCTTCATATTTCTAAACTAAAATTCTCTTTACATTTATTTTTGTCCTGCATGAATTCTACAAGGATTTTTATTTTTTTGAATGGTTCCACGGCTGTGCACTTCATGGCAACTTGGGTACTGCTAGGTGCATACAAATTCTGCCAATGAATCAGCATGCCTGACAGCCGAAAACGTTCAGAATAAAAAAGTTACAATTCAAGGATTACAGGAGATGCTAAAAAAGTTGTCCCTCTACACACATATGTGCTTCATTATTAATTGTTCTGTTAAAAAACACAGGTACAATTATCCTTTTTGCACTTAGAGCATAGATACCAACTTTCACTGGATGGAGCAGGATTTCGTGGATTAGATGTGGATTTGTGAACTCATACTAGTGATTATTTTCCATATTTATGTATCCCTGCAAGTGAAACCACGTTTCATTGGGAAAGAATATTAATTGCAGGTCGATATCACCTTCAACGACAGACTGTAGAAACCACCTGCAACACTGAGCCCTGCTAGCTGGATATAGGATACAGTATATAAGGTCTAAGCTTCAGCAATTGTGTTGCTGTTCTCGCAGTAGACTCTGATGCTCAGTTTCTTGAGCTAGACATTTCAGTTATTTTTCAGGTGTATGTTCGAGTCCAGCCCTTATGTCATCTAACTCAGTAAGTACTCAGTGCTTATGCTTTCATTTATCGAAACTGGAAGGTGCTATGGCATGGAAATGAACGTGGAAAAAACAAAAGTAATGAAAATTTCGAGACAACCAACCCCAGTTACAATAAAGATAGACCAAAAACAACTGGAGAATGTGAAATGTTTTAAATATTTGGGTAGCTTGTTAACAGATGATGGAAGGTGTACGTGTGAAATTAAATCTAGGATTGCCATGGCAAAAGCTGCATTTAGCAAGAAGAATCCTTTTACCAGCAAATTCGACTTAAATTTGAGAAAGAAACTAGTGAAATGCTACATTTGGAGCATCGCTTTGTATGGGGCTGAAACTTGGACACTTAGGGCAGTAGATCAGAAACACCTGGAAAGCTTCGAAATGTGGTGTTGGAGAAGGATGGAGAAGATCAGGTGGACCGATTATGTGAGAAATGAAGAAGTGTTATTTAGAGTCAGTGAGCAGAGGAATATCCTACATGAAATAAGAAACGGGGAGGCTAATTGGATTGGTCATATCTTACGCGGTAACTGCCTTCTAAAAGAAGTTACTGAAGGAAAGATAGAGGGGTGGATAGAAGTGACCAGAAGACGAGGAAGAAGACATAAGAAGATGCTGGATGACCTTGGGGTCAGAAGAGGATATTTTCATTTGAAGGAGAAAGCTCTAGATCGCATCAAGTGGAGGAACTGTTTCGGAAGAGACTGTGGACCTGTCGTCTTGATAGATTACTGATGAATGAATGATTGTCATATAGAAATACATGTTGCTCTAAAGTATACTGCACCATAATATACCACACTGCCATTAACTGTAACTGAGAACAAATGGCTAATGGAGCTGATAGCTGCTGCCTACTGCTGATAAATCATAAACAAACTCCCACACATGAACCACCCTGCTCGTTGTGAAGCATAATGCTGTCAAGCAGATCCTCAAGTTAATTGCTTCCCTTCAATTAAAATGTTATTCACCATCAGGCATGTTGATTCATCACAAAAATTTGCATGTGTCTTGTGACAAGCAGCACACCTGTTGCTGTGAAGCACAGAGCCTTGAACTGGTCAATAAAGTTAAAAAACCTCTCTGTATGTGTTCTACCCCTCTCATCCTTCTTGAACATAACCCTTAAAAGTGATAAAACTTTCATACCTTTGGCTTGTACTTCTTCTTAATGACCTAGGTTGCTTTGTGGTAGGAAGGCTGGCTGTAGTTGTGCTAGAAGTACTCATACTATCCCTTCGACTTTCTGCTGATGGTGAGGATTTTGGTTGAGTGCGTAGTGTCAAGGAGTCTGATACTGTAGGTTCTGGAGAATCTGCTGTCATATAACACTCTGCTTAATATTACTTCCACATAATCCACGAATGGTCTATAATGAAAGCTGACTGAAGGAAAAAATCTTATGAATGGAAGCTGGTCATCATTAACTCTTCAAATTATATTCACTATGTTGGCCACATTAAGTACAAAGGAGCCTTCAAAAGGACAACTGTTTAATTTCACAAGTACCATCACTGCAACAGTAGTGTCGACAGTATAATTGATTCTGTAAGATTAATCTTGTAAAATGATAACTGTACTTTCAATAGAGTGCCTTTGTTCAGTCTGCAGAATGAGGTATTCAAAATTTATAGAAGAAACACTGTCAGAACAGGAGGTTAAGGTTAACTGTCAGATTGACATACAATAATATTTAGTTTCAGTACTCTTATATTTAAATTACTTTCTTGCTGTAATACTTCAGTACAGTACACTGATCACAACATTTAAAGATTTTAACATAACATGAGGCATGTGGCACATATGCATCATGCTAGGACATTAGGATGTTGAAGTTGCAGAAAACGCAATCTGTGCCTGTCCACAAGCAACTGATGGCATACAGAAGTAAAGTCCCCATTAAACTCAGGCATATGAAGTTTCCACAACCCTTGCCACCAAGCTTAGTGTATTTGCAAAGACTGGAACAACTCCTTAGATATAATTAAACATCTGGTATTTCAGCATCTTCTGTTGGTGGCTGTGATGATGCATATATCTCTGTGTTCGCATGTGTGTGTGTGTGTGTGTGTGTGTGTGTGGTGTGTGTGTGTGTGTATGAGGAGGGTGGAACTTAGAAATATCCCCATGGTATATCTATGAATACAATATAGCTAAAGCTCACCTTCTTCGTTGTATGTGTCAACACAAGAAAAGTAAATTGTATCAGAACCTAATGTTATAGATCCAGACAGTGGTGTGTGTTTACATGTCACAATATTGCAGTTCTAGGAATAAATGTGTTATCCTTCTCTCTAGACAGAGATATGTGTTTACTTTTACAATGCCGTCACTTGACCACTGGAAGAAAGAGAGTCCACTGAACATCTGAGAGTTTGGACGCCACACTCAATCATGGCATCATAGTAAAGAGAAAAATTCCTCCCCATACCTATGTACTATTGAAATCCAGTTTTTCAGTCTACACTCAGTCCCTTTACTAAATGGGCTATTCAGTTTCTCACAGCACTATTATACTACTTATATATGGTTAACATGTTGGCCACCACCATATCACTTAAGAACTTCCTTCCAGGTGCGGCCTACACTGTGGATCTCCCATTTTATCCAAGTTTATAATACATTACCATGTGAAAAGCCCATGTGCAATCTCTTTACTTTAATTGATTTCAGTGTGTTACCCCAGGAGGGACACAAGGATCATAAAGCATGTGGTGTCATCTGGCAGCCAGCATGTTAAAAATTAACAAAGTAGTTATTAAACCACTGCCTTTCTTGCTGATATATAGAACTTCCAATGTTTTGTCTGTCGTACCATATTCAAAACATCGGAAGTCCTATATATCGGCAAGAAAGGCCGAACCTTGGATACAACACGAAAGATTTCACATTTACGAAATCAGCAAACAAAACTAACTGAATGATAATTTTACTGAAATGTTTAACCCTATATACGATGTAATAAATGATACATACAAAATACAATATACAGTTATGCCCTCTTCCCCCCCTACCTTAACTCCCGCATACACCTTATCTTTACCTCCACCCTTCCTCCCTTACAATGACTTTAATCCTGCATCACCAAATCAGTCGTTGTTTACTTTCCATACAGTACGGACAATTCTTCGTAAGATAAGGCACCGACTATACAGTAAGTAATAATATATACTATATACTACATCTTCAATATCAAAATCAATTATTAATTATGACAAAATGTAATACTATTATTTTCGTACCATTTTCAGATTAATTAATTTGCACCATCATGGGCCTCCTATACATTCTTATATAAAAGAAATATCGAACTTCCAATTGGTCCATGGAAACGTATGAAAAGTAAAAAATCAATGACTGATTCGATGTTGTATAATATCAATTAAGTTTTATATTGTTTTATACAATAACTTTTAGTTTTTATATAATCTGACTTATTGTATTTTTACGCAAAGTATTTTAAATGACTAATAACATTGTATCCAATCTAATGTATGGCAGTTCAATGGTATATGTTTGTTAATATGTGTTTGCCTGATGATGGCTGTTAGTGGCTGAAACATGTAGCGAAACCATAGCTGGGCGCTAACCTTGATTTTTTCTGTTTGTTGTGTTGTGACGGTCAATAAAAGAGTTGTTATATTACTTTGTTGAACAAGTCATTTAAATGAAAGCCGTGAAAGCCTCAAATCTTACAAGTCATTTAAATAATACAGTAGTCAGGTAATGCAGTGTACCATATCATGCAGATGAAATAGGTTCATGTAATGAAATTCACACATAAAATTCTTCAAGTTAAGATTTTATTCTTATAGTCAGAGCCAAATTTATTTCAGAATAAAATTAAGATATTCCTCTGTTTTGTGCCCAAAGCCTGATTTGCACATTGGTAGTGATATGAGGATTTTACTGTAATGTTAAAGTACCTTGTCCAGTGTCCACAGGCGGTACCCGTCGCCTTCTTGGGAGTGTGAGACTGACTGTGGTGATCTCTGCTCTCGTATCATCATTCAGGTTACCCAAATCAGGTGTTGATGTCCAAGATGCAGCTGGCCTTCCACTGCTAAATCTGAAAAATGAATTAAAATTGTTATATATTCCTTTCACACAATAAACAAGAGGATTCCAGAGGTCTGGACCTTATTTATTTCCTGTCACACCAAAGAATCCTAGTATCTTAATCCTGTACTGCACTTCCATATACAGGGGGTGGACAAAATGATGGAAACACCAAGGTACTGAGGAATAGAAATGTTGTGCTGGATACGCTGAAAGAACTTCAGCTGGCAACACTGAATGTTCTTCCATCTATATACATTCTGTAGTACTCATGTCAGTGCATTAGTGATTGTGTTGAGTTGAAAGTCCATGTGAAAGACTCAGAAAATAGGAGACTTGCACAGTTTTTAAAGAGTACAAATCTTTGGTGTACCTTTAGCTGGAAAACTGGTGACAAAAACTTCCACATTATTAGGTGCATTGACAGCGGCAGTTTCTAAGGTTATGTTGGCATACATGAATTATGAGAAGATGACATCAGTGAAGAGGAAGAGTGGGGGAAAAGCTAAAGCTAAAGAAAATGGATATGAGATTTGGCACTTGGAATGTTCGAAGTTTGTATAGGGCAGGTTCACTCAGGGCATTGGCAGAAGAAATCTTAGAATATGAGTTAGATTTAGCGGAAGTACAGGAGGTAAGATGGGATAGAGGTGGTATCGCACCAGCAGGAGACTACACATATTTCTATGGAAAGGGGAATGAAAATCATGAATTAGGTACAGGTTTTTTCATACATAAGAGAATCATATCAGCGGTTAAGAGGGTAGAGTTCGTTAGTGATATGATATCATATATAATACTAAAAGGTCACTGGTGTGATAGCATTGGTATGAATGTTATGATTGGATATAGGATATTTGCGGGAGAGCCAGAAGGAAAGAGACTGCTAGGAAGACCAAGACATAGTTCGGTGGACCATGTTAAAATGGACCTTAGAGTGATAGGATGGGACTGTATGGACTGGATTGATCTGGCCCAGGATAGGAAACAGTAGAGCACTCTTGTGAACACAGTAATGAATCTTCAGGTTACATAAAATGCTGGGTAGTTCTTGAGTAGCTGCACAATTGGCAGCTTTTTAAGAAGGGCTAATTCCATGAGTGAGCAAGGGATTTAGAATTCAAATAATGACTGAGTTGGATTGTGCAAGCTATAAACAGGATTGACATTACAAGAAAAATATGGACTTAGATAGAAGATGACATACTGTGGGACAAGTGAGGTTTTTCATCTACTACCTTACCCCTTGGTGCAAGCAGGGACAGGAATGGAGAAGATTTGAATATGAAAATTACATCCAGGCTTTTTATGAAAAGGTCACATTTTCTGTAAAGAAGTAGAATGGAACTTGCTTCACTCTACACCACTTCAGATAGCAGGCTTTGTAAGTACAGAGGTATTATGTACTGTAAATGTTCTATCAGTGCAAGTACAAAAACATGATTTTCATGTTATTAAAGTATCATTTTGATATGACACAATGAGATATGCATTTCAAAAGCTTTTTTTATCTGTCTTCAGGTATAAAATTTTAGTGCATGTCACTTAATTCAGTGATAATGACATGCCTTGCAGAATGTGACGGCTTACCATAATACAACGTATTTAACCAGTGAGTTGCATCAGTTTGAACTGTGAGGGAGACAGGTGATATACCTGGACGTAACTGTACCACCACTTCCATGCTTAGAACCTTCTTCCGTTCGTGAACCTGTGGAACCGCTACTGCTCCGACTTCGGGCACTGACACCACTGCCTGCGCTGCTTGAGCTGTCACTCCGGTTGTCATCACGTGAACTATGAAACCACAAAATCAAATGGATGAAAACAGGTTAACAACGAGACAATAATATAGAAAACCAATTACCAACAACCATTTCACCATGCGAATGCGAACAATAATCACACATTAGCCACTTCAGCAACTGACTCACGGTTATTCCCTTCTGTTACTCTGATTCACGCAGTATTTACTCCTCGGTATTATTTCATTCAGCCTTTTATTGCTACAAGGATCTGTCTCCAAAATTTATTCAGTGTCTGTATGACAAAGTAAAGTTTAGGGCTAAATAAATGTTCACGTCTAGGTGTAACTATCGACGGGTTTCGGACTGAACAATTGGATTTATTGTACATCATACAACCACACAACTCGGGACTACGGATAATACAGCGCTAACCCTGATCTACACGCATCTGGGCTAGGGCACACCAAGGAAACTGGCAACCGCAACCCAACGGAAATTTCCGAGAATTGTTATCAGGCAGAGTTCTACACATGGTACTGAAGGAAGCAGAGAAAATTGAGGAAACGGCAATGCAACTCGCAGAAAGACTGAGAAATTTAAATTCCTGGCAACGGAGCATGCCAGTCTTCTCACAACTGTGTTTCCGCGGGGTTTCCTAATGTCAGCTGTTTTATAACGCGCTTCAGTGATTTGTTCCTTAAAATGGCACGAAAGGCTGACGAAGACGTTAAATTTGTTTTTGTGCAGTTAATTGAGTAGCAGCTTGATATATATGACAAAAGCCATCCAGACTATGCTAGGCAGGACAAAATAGATTTGGCTTGTGAAAGAATTTCTCATGAGAAATAAGGATTTTTTATGGGAATGATTTATAATAAGAATAAGGTGGATAATAGTAGTCAGCGGACTTCACTTGCTATTTATCATCAAAATATAAGAAGCATTAGAAATAAGAAAGAACTTGACATTTTTCTAAATGATGTATGTAATTATCCTGATATTTTATGTATAGTATTAGTGAGCACCATCCGAGTGTAAGCGAGTTATCCATATTTTCTATGGCAAAATATAAAATGGCAGCAGGATTATCATGTAAAATGTGTAAACGGTGGAGTTGGTATTTTAATTAAAGACGATATATCATATCAAGAGCTAGATCTCAAAAATTTAAGTATGGAAAGGGTTTTCGAAATCTGTGCTGTATAGATAACTAAAAATAATAGGAAATTATGTATTTATAGAGCGCCTGATGGAGATACATGTCAATTTATTGAGCAGCTAGATTCTACACTTTCGTATTTAGTAAGCCTTAAATTGAAACCAATAATCTGTGGTGATACAAATATAAATTACCTTAGTGAAAACTGTAAAAAAGTGCAATTACAAGCTTTATTATAATTTAACACAAATAATTGAGTTTCCAACTAGAATAAGTACTACTTCTGCCTCATTGATAGATCATTTTTTATAGACAAGAATGCTTATAACAAATTCCAGGTTTGTTCTGCTATAAATGATCTCTCGGACCACAATGGGCAAATGTTGATGCTTGGAGACATGCTGATGAAGAGGCAAAGCATTCATGTAAGAGCATATAGAGACATTAATGAAGAAGACATAGTATGTTTTCAACGGGCTTTACAAAATGAAAATTGGATAGAAGTTAATGTTAATATGAAATTTAGTATCGTTCACAATATATTTTTATCAATCTTAGAAAATAGCTTTCCCATAGTATATATAAAAAAGAAATACTCTAATAAATGGATAACGAAAGGCATAAGAATATCTTGTAAGCATAAGAGAGCATTATACACCTTAGTCAAAAAAACCAAGTGATGATAATTTGAAGCTATACTATAAAAGATATTGTAAGATACTAGTGAGAGTAATAAGAGAAGCAAAGAGACTGTATTATAAAAAATTAATAAGTAACTTTAATTGTTTCTTGCATCCACTTGTGTATTTAATCAATATTAGGGTTAATTTCACCGACCACACAACACGCGTGTTCACACAACTGTGTTCCTACACCTGAGGATGACCTCTTGAGGTCGAAACGTAGTGTGACAATAATAAAAACGTGTTGTGTGGTCTGTGAAATTAACCCTAATATTGATTAATAAGTAAATTACAATTAACTTGGAAGATTATCAATAAAGAAACTGGAAAAAACCAGGTTTTGGATAAAGTAACAGAATTGCAAGTGGGGAAAAGTAAAGTAACGGATCCTAAGGAATTAGTGAGAATATTTAATAAATATTTTACAAGTGTAACCAAGAATTTGGCAACAAAAAATGCTGATAAAAATGAGGCAATTAAATTATTAAATACTCTTTAAGTATGATAACTTTCCTGAATTGAAATTAATACCCATAACTGAGGTGGAAATAAAGAACATACTTAAGACATTAATATCGAAAAACTACAGGTTATGACGGTGTTTCTAGCAGAATATTAAAATATAGCATTGATCAAATAAGTAAACCACTTGGACATATACTTAATGCATCACTTGAACGTGGAATTTTTCCTGATAGAATGAAATTTGCATTAGTAAGACCTATACACAAAACAGGTGAGAAGGTCGTTATGGCAAGTTATAGACCAATATCACTGTTAATAATCTTCTCCAAGATATTTGAAAAAGCGATGTATAACAGGATAAAGCAGCACTTACATACAAATAATCTAATTTCATCTGCTCAGTTTGGATTTACAGAAAACAGAAGTACGGAAACTGTGATCTATGCCCTAACTAATCATATATTAGAAACTTTGGAATGACGCCGTCATTCATTAGGAATTTTCTGTGTTTTGACAAAGGCATTTGATTGTGTGGTTCACAATATCCTTTTGAGCAAGTTGGCAGCATATTTACTTGGTGGTAAAACTTTAACATGGCTGAAGTCATATTTGGGAAACAGAAGGCGAAGAGTGGAATTGTATACTAATGGGAATGAAAAGTGTTGTTCAGGATGGGAGATTGTTGAATATGGAGTGCCGCAGGGCTCGATTTTGGGTCCCTTGCTGTTTCTTTTATATATCAATGACCTGTCATCAGCATTAAATACTGATAATAAGTTATTGTTGTATGCAGACGATACAAGCATATTAGTATCAGGCACTGATCTTGATGTAATCCAAGTAAGGTCTAACATTGTGTTGAATTCTTTAAGCCATTGGTTTGCATGTAATGGTCTTTCTCTAAATCTGAAGAAAACTAAAGTGTTAAAATTTGATACAATTAATCAAGATAATATGTCTATACATTTAAAGTTTAATGATGAGATATTGCATGAGGAAACGCACGTTAAATTCTTGGGCACTGAAATTGATAAGACCCTAAATTGGAAGTCACAGATTGAATTGATGCTGTCTAGATTGGGCAAGGCATGCTTTGCAGTAAGAAACATGAAATTGTATAGCAATATTGAAACACTAAGGATGATTTACCACACATACTTTCATTTAATTATGAGATATGGGATAGTATTTTGGGGAAACTCGGAGGCTAAGAAGATTTTTCTTTTACAAAAGAAGGCCATCAGGATAATGATGGGAATGAAACCCAGAGAATCACGTAGAACAGTTTTTAAAAAATTAAAAATTCTGACATTGGCCTCTCAATATATTTTATCTCTAATGATACTAATGATAAACAATTTGGGGTATTATACTTTTAATCACACAATTCATGGTAAATCAACAAGACAAGTTAGAAACATACATGTTCCTCAATCACATCTAATAAGGAGGCATGTATTGCCTTTTAACTATTGTATGTTAAATATTAATGAAATGAAATGAAATTGAAAATGAAATGTTTTTGACAAGTATGGATTATATGTGCTAGTTATTTTATTTGTGAATGTATATAGTGTCCAATGTTTTGTTTGCTTGTTGACATGTTTTATATTTGGTGCTGGTGGCACATTTATGAATATTTTGAAACGCAAATTTATATGTATGTATGTGTGTATGTATGAGATGAAGGAGTTTGGATCTAGGTTAAGCTCTTTCGATACAATACAAGCGCCTCATTTGAAATTGTCACAGAAAAACAGATGCAATAGATGTTTTCTTTTCCTAATATTATATTTAAGCATCGTGTTACATTAATGTATCATTTATTTTACACATGCAACTTACATAGTGACCCTTCTTCCACATTACATGGTTCGGCTGTATACGGCCATCAACAGGTGTCTTCTGTCTTGCTAAAATATTTTCACTATATATCAAAATTTCGTGTTGTGTGTGAACGCGATATTGCCTGATCAAAATAAATTGACCTTAACTAAAGCAGTTTAAATAAGATCCCAATATTTTCATTATGGTCATCATCCTCTCTTCTCACGCCATCTCAACTACTACCCTATTATGACTGGATACTTACATACATACATACATGCATACATAATTCATAAATTCACTGATCCGTTGTCTGAATTGGACCGGATATTGAACTCGTCAAAATAAGACTTGATTGCAGAAGTACAATCGTGTCAACAGCAAACAACCACACACAACCAAAAGCACCAAATAACCATAATTTACATTGTCATTCATAAACAAAATTTCAAGGAATATAGTTATTAAATGTTATACATGCTTAGCAGAAATATATTCATCTATGGAATAAAAAGGATCTGTTGTGAGGAAACTTTTCAGTGTGCATTTAAAAATCTTCACATCATCACTCATCCTTTGTATATTTTGAGGAAGATTATTATAAACCATAATGGATGAATATAACATGCCTCTCTGGATTGAAGATAATCTCACTGATGACACATGTAGCTTTCCAAACTGTCTAGTGTTTATATGATGAATATTATTGTTGGTTTGAAAAAATTGCAATTTCTAACAGCAAACATCAATATAGAATAGATACGTACGAGTATATAGGCTAGGAACTGTCAAAATACCCAGCCTCTTAAAACCTTCTCTACACGAGTTTCCAGGACTCAGTCTCAGCATAACCCTAATTGCTCTTTTTTGGGCAACAAATAAACTTTTTATAACTGGAGAAGAACCCCAGAATATAATACTATATTCAAGCTGAGACTGATAATAAGAAAAATAGACCCTTCGAAGACCTTGTTCACTAACAAGGGATTGTAACTTCCTGAGCATAAAACACACTGTATTCAGTTTCTTTAATAATTTTTTGATTGTTTTTTCCAGTTAAGTTGACAATCTAAATATATACCTAAAAAATTAACATTATCAACATCTTTTAAGTCTAAAATTATTATATGTTACTGATAATGTATACTCTGGAGACTTAGGAGTCACAAATTTAATCAGGCGAGTTTTACTCAAATTGAGTATCGGATTGTTATTTCAAAACCAGCTTGAAACCCTAGTCATAACTCTGTTTAATTTAATATTCAAAGAGTTTAGGTCATTTGAGGTAATTAAAATTGTTGTGTCTTCCGCATACAAAATAGTACATGTTATATATCCTTAAGAGTACCTGGAAAATCGTTAATGTAAACATTAAACAACATTGGTCCCAGGACAGATCCCTGTGGAACACCAAACCTTACAGATTTCCATTCAGAGATTGTAGTAGTTGAATTACAAATATGCAGCACAACTCTTTGCATTCTATTTTTAAATAAGTCTCTGACCATTTCAAAATAGGCCCTTTGACTCTATACATCTTCAACTTTCGTATCAACAGATCATGACTGACACAATCAAAGGCCTTTGTCAAATCACAAAAAATACCTGTCACAAACTCCTTCTTGTTCCATGCTTTAAGAACAGTATCAGTTAGAATAAAGACTGCGGTTTGTGTAGAAACATCCTTACAAAAGCCATACTGCTCAGGAGCTAGGATATCATTATAAAATGTTGTTTAAGCATGCTAAACACTAATATTTCAAATAATGTAGAGAAACTTGTCAAGAAAGATATCGGTCTATAGTTGGCAATTTCAGTAACATTACCTTTCTTAAAACATAGTATAATATTTGCATATTTCAATCGGTCAGAGCAAATGCCCAAACTGACAGAAAGATTATAAATATAAGTAAGTGGTTTTGCTATCTGTTCACCACATAATTTAATAATTTTATTTGACAGCCCATCATACCTGAATGGGCTATTCTGGAGAGATTGCAGATGCCAAGAAGATGCACCAGGAAGGGAGAACAGATGTAATGAGATGTTGCAGTGTTGAGTCTACAGTGAAACGTTATACCAGTGCTATCACCAAATTCACCAATATTATCTCCAAGGCCGCGCCATAGCTTAAGCAGTTAGTTGCTGGCTTCCCACCACTGCGGTCTAGTCAAGTGGGATTTGTGATGGACAAAGTGGCGCTGGGGCAGGTTTTCCCAGAGTACTTCGGTTTCCCCTGCCAATCCTCATTCCATCAAATTCTCCATAAGCATTATCACCAGTACAGGTACAATAGCACATATGGAAGCCAATGTGCCGAGGGTACCCAATATGGATTCCACCTCACACTATGTGAAATCTTAACTATTGTAATCTACTGTAATCTATTGTAAACAATTTTAAGTATTGTAACTTTATTCTCTTATTGTAATCAGCCAATGTACAGTAACTGACTTGTCCTATATCATGTAACAATGATCTGTAGAGACGAAATAAATAAATAAATATCCACAAGAAGATTTATTTTTTAATGAATTTATCATGCTTAATACTTCTGCCTCAGTAACTGGAATATTTACAATTTCAGAAATTTTATCTGTAGAGTACTAACATGAAAGTGGTAAAAAAACATACATTATTAGAACTCTGAGCAACTAATTTGTTAACTGAACTAAAAAAATATGAGTTAAATGCCTCAGCTTCATTCCTACTATCGATTATTACATTACCTTCTCTCAATTCCGAATATGAATGTTTTATCTTCGACTCTCTACCATTTTCTCTCTTTATGATTTTCCAGGACTCCTTGGATTTATTAGTTGCAGCCATTATTATTCCCTCATAATATATAGCTATAGCTCGTCTGATAACTTTTCTCAGCAATGTACAATATTGCATATAATACTCCTTTAAGCCTGGGTAATTAACATACAAATCAGTTCATCAATTTTATGTTGTAGACCTCTAATATTTTGGTGAAATAAATTAAAAGAACTTATCTTAGTATCCTTAAGTTTAATCTTTTGTGCTTGACTAAGGTCACAACTACTGCATGAGGTCTTCAAATTCAGTACATTTTGAGGCATTACCATAAAAAATCATCACCCATATTTACTGGTCGTCTTCTAACTCTCTTACCCATCACCGGGGAGATCATTTGTTCATTGAGTTTAACTACCTCCTCTAATAAAGTTCCCTGAACTTCTTCAAACTTACAGCTTTCATCACTTTTCCTTTTTTTCATTTTCCACAATTTCATCATTCATCTTAACATTATCCCAGTCTAAAGTTAGGACTGCCAGCTCTTCTTTATTTAGTTTCATATCAATGAAAGAAACTAACTGTTTAGCTACATACTCCTTACCTTCTGTGTTCAGGTGCATGCCATGGCTTGTATGAAATTTTCTATCATAATTAATCACTATGTAATGCACACTGTCTTAACACTTTCAAATGCTTACCCAACCTTCTATTTTAACTATCAATTTCCTTATTCACACAATACTGATCCACCAAATCTCGTCTTTTTGGTAAATTGAAAACTATTACAGTCATATTTAAATTACTTTGGACAAATTTACTAACTCGCTTAATACATTTTTGGATTTAATTTCTACATATTTCTTTTACACCTCCCCAAATAATTAAAAAATTATGCTTCATTAGGTTCTTAATTTCATTCACATTAGAACTAAGGATCACTTCCATATCAGTCCCTGATTTCACTATCAGTATTATTATCTTCCACTGCAGAAGGTAAGTGCACGACATTAAAAAAAATAAAATCATACAGAACGTCGGGCGAACATACTCACTTAAGATGATGTGAGCAACTATTCAAGCATAAGTTTCCTCAATGTGCGCATGTTAATCTGGAAACCAGTTGCCTAGTAATGGGCATACACGTCGCAATACGAACAAGTACTATATATTAAAAAATAAAAATGCTATAAACATTGCTTAATGATCCACCATAAGACAGTTTCTTGTTTTCTTTTACCTTAACATTACTCTTAAAAAAGTAAGTGGAGATAGAATTGTTTTATCAGCATAGTAGGAAATGTTCACAATTTCATCTCCAGTTATAGTGCCAAGTCATAAGAAACATGAGTAACAATGCGAATGAATTACAAGTGCATACAGTTTATTTAATAATACTTCAGTGGTGTCCGCTTACGGCAATCCCATTTAAAATGGTTTCCTGCCTAAATAGTTTAAATCATTGGGACCCCAGTCATTCCATAAGAAGAATTTTTTTATATCCCGCCTAAAACAATTCCCACACACAAAGATTTCTCGTCTAAGATGGACAATTTTAAAGTCGTGCTGAACAATTTGTCCGTTTTATATTTTGTCATATTATATTATAAAACAATGAGAAACAAAGCAGATATTCCAATAAATCAAGCACGTCGCAGCACTTAGCAGCATTCTGCACTCCAAGTTTGGCAGAAATTTAGTGGAATTATGAGTGACTTTCTGACATTCTCCATCCTTCATGCTGTTTTGTACGTAAGGTGGAACAGTTGTATTGATTATCATGAAGTTGCGTGAGAGAAAAGCAACTTGTAATACGTAGCTGTATGCATGACTACACGAAGAAACATAAAATTGAAAGTGTTGTCAAATTCTAAGAAAATGGAGATTGTTAAGAATGTGAATCCTCAACAACATGTGATGCGCACTAATTTTGTGGAACGGTTTAGCGTACCAGTGTCGATGCTAAATAATATTATGCCGAAAAGAAAGACTTCAGCAATTTTTATCTTCTCAGCCATTCAGAAAAAGTATAAAATTTTTAAACATTACAATATTGAATCATTGATGCTGCAGTGGTTTTGGCAGAAATTAGCATTAAATATACCAATTCAAGGTTCAATGCTGAGAGAGCAATTTGAAGTAGTAGTGTTAAGCTTAATATTAAATTCATACCTTCGAATGGATATCTGATTAATATGATAAACAAGCAGGACTTAGCTACAGCATCATGAATGGTCAATATAAAAGTACAAAAGTATAATTGAAGAAGAGGCAGCAAACACAGCGTAAATCGACAATCAATAGATCAAGGGATTATCAAGTCTTTGAAACAAAAATAATATAGATGCCTTATCTGCAAGTTCCTGTACAGAATAGCGACCACCAAAGAATGCTACAAAATAACTTTGATGCCACATCCACGTATAAAATAACATGGATTGCCATAAGTCATGAAAAGATTTTGTATTGAAATTGAAAAATCATATTCTTGTGACACATCAGAACCTTACAATGAAGAAACTTATGACTCAGAAGTAAGTCCACTCATCTGTAAAGATGTTCAGGAGGGGATGAATATGATATTTAGCTTTAAAAATATGTAGAGGCTAATAGTAATCTTCTTTTTTGTGCAATTCAGGAAATTAACGACCTCTGCTTGGAAGACAGGAATGCAATAGCTTATTGTGGGGGGGGGGCAGCAACATGTAAGCCAATTTTAAGGATAGTGAAGCAATGCAGTCTTTGGAGACATACTACCTCCTCCTTACTCTTCCCTAGCTGCATTCCTGACATTCGAGATTCAGTCATGAGCAACCCCCAGGAACTAGAGAATGTTGCTTCAGATTCGTTTGAGAGACGAGAAAGAATTAATAATATTCCAAGAAAGACTATGTCACTTTACCCATGACAGCAGGAACGTATAGTGTATATTTGAATGCCTCTGTATTTAGTATATATTTCACCATTCAGTCAGTATAAAAATATATAATATTTATTCCACTAGTTTTCTACAAGGGATATAATAAATGTTGTAAACTGGGACCTACATTTTTAGATTTTCCTGCTTAAGCATTTCACATTCTTGGTCTCTTAGAAAACTTCATAAAAGTGGTCTATTGTATTAACACACAGATATAGATAACTACCGTCTGTCATCCTGATTTATTCTATAAAAATATTAAATTCATATTGGCTTTCATGCATGATACATACAGCGGAGTCATTAACTTTATGGACCGCTTCGCCTCATTATGTTCAGCAGCAGTCAGACATACGATTAGTAATGATAATGGAGTTAGAGTAGTAAACTTTGCCACATCAAAAAATCTTACTGTCAAAAGTACAATGTTCCCACATCGTAACATCCACAAATTTACTTGGACATCTCTTTATGGGAAGATACACAATCAAATAGACCCTATTTTGATAGATAGGAGACAGCACTCAAGTATACTCAATGTCCGATCATTCAGGGCAGCAGATTGTGATACTGACCACTACCTGGTGGTGGCAAAGGTTAGGGAAAGCCTGGCGGTTAGCAAACAAACGACACACACAGTTCAAATGGTGAGGTTCAATCTCAAGAAATTAAATGAGATAGAGGATAAAGAGCAGTATCATGTTGAATTCCCAAATAGTTTCGCGGCCTTGGAAAACTTGGACACTGAGGAGGATGTTAATAAAACTTGGGAAACTATTAGAGAGAATATAAACATGTCTGCCAAAGAGAGTCTAGGTTATTATGAACCGAAGAAGCATAAGCCATGGTTCGATGAAGGATGCTCAAAATTATTAGATAAAAGAAAATAGGCCAAATAGCAGTGGCTACAGGATCCAAGTGAGTTAAATGGGGATAATCTGAACAATATAAGATGTGAAACCAGCAGGCATTTCAGGAACAAAACAAGGAATATCTGAAAGACAAAATTGATGAGCTTGCAATGAACAGGAAGAACAAGAACATTAGAGACCTGTATAGAGGAATAAATGACTTTAAAAGGGGTTACCAGACTAGCAGTAACTTAGTGAAGGATGAGAATGGTGATCTGCTTGCAGATTCCCACAATGTTTTGAATAGGTGGAGGAACTACTTCTCTCAGTTATTGAATGTACATAGGGTCAGTGATGTTAGGCAGACAGAAATCCATACAGCTGAGCCGTTAATACCTGTTCCTAGCCCTTTTGAGGTTGAAAGTGCTATCGCAAAATTGAATCGGTATAAATTGCCAGGTAGTGATCAAATTCAGGCAGAACTTATTCAAGCAGGAGGCGAAATATTGCATTCTAAAATCCACAATCTAATTACTTCTATTTGGGATAAGAAAAAAATTGCCTGATCAGTGGAAGGAGTCTATTATTGTACCAGTTCACAAGAAGGGTGATAAAGCTGACTGTAGTAATTATCGGGGGATATAACTGCTATCAATTTCATATAAAATTTTGTCCAATATTCTTCTTTCAAGGTTAAGTCCATATGTAAATGAAATTATTGTGGATCATCAGTGTGGGTTTCGACATAACAGATCAACTACAGATCATATCTTTTGCATTCCTTAGATATTGGAGAAGAAATGGGAGTACGATGAGACAGTACATCAGCTATTCATAGACTTCAAGAAAGCCTATGATTCAGGTAGGAGGGAAGTATTGTACAATATTCTGATAGAGTTTGGGATACCCAAGAAACAAGTTAGCNGGTGATAAAGCTGACTGTAGTAATTATCGGGGGATATAACTGCTATCAATTTCATATAAAATTTTGTCCAATATTCTTCTTTCAAGGTTAAGTCCATATGTAAATGAAATTATTGTGGATCATCAGTGTGGGTTTCGACATAACAGATCAACTACAGATCATATCTTTTGCATTCCTTAGATATTGGAGAAGAAATGGGAGTACGATGAGACAGTACATCAGCTATTCATAGACTTCAAGAAAGCCTATGATTCAGGTAGGAGGGAAGTATTGTACAATATTCTGATAGAGTTTGGGATACCCAAGAAACAAGTTAGCTTGATTAAAATGTGTTTAAATGAAACGTATAGTAAAGTCCGTGTAGGTAAATATGTGTCTAATAAATTTCCTATCCAGAATGGTCTAAAACAAGGAGATGCTTTATTGCCACTCCTTTTCAACTTTGCCTTAGAATATGCAATTAGGAAGGGCCAGGGAAACCAGGTGGGACTGAAACTAAACGGGACACATCAGCTGTTGGTCTATGCCGATGATGTGAATCTACTGGGTGATAATGTAGATGCCATAAAGAAAAACACGCAAGCTTTAATTGACGCAAGTAAAGAGGTTGGTCTAGAAGTAAACACAGAGAAAACTAAGTGTATGTTACTGTCTCGTCACCAAAATGCAGGGCAAAATCATGACATAAAGGTAGGAAACAAATGTTTTGAAAATGTGGGACAGTTCAGATATTTGGGAACAACGATAACAGATCGAAACCTGATTCAGGAGGAAATTAAGAGGCGATTGAACTTGGGTAATGCTTGCGACCATTCAGTCCAGAACCTTTTGTCTTCTCATCTGCTGTCCAAAAACATAAAAATTAGTATATACAAAACTATAATTTTGCCTGTGGTTCTGTTTGGGTGTGAAACATAGACTGAGGGTGTTTGAGAACAGGGTGTTGAGGAGAATATTTGGACCAAAGAGAGATTAAGTCACAGGAGGTTGGAGAAAACTGCATAATAAGAAGCGTCATAACTTGTACTCTTCTCCAAGTGTAATTAGATTAATCAAGTCAAGGAGGATTGGATAGGCAGGGCATGTAGCAGGAATGGGAAAATGAAGAATGTATATAGGATATTGGTGGGAAATCCAGCAGGAAAGCCAGCAGGAAAGAGACCGCTAGGAAGACCAAGACGTAGCTATGTGGACAATATTAAAACGGATCTTAGAGAGATAGGATGGGATGGTATGGATTGGATTGATGTGTCTCAGGATAGGGACTAGTGGAGGGCTCTTGCGAACAAGGTAATGAACTTTCGGGTTCCATAAAATGCTGAGAAATTCTTGAGTAGCTGCAGATTTGGCATCTGCTTAAGAAAAGCTCAGCTGCATAATTAAGTAACTACGTATATTATCTCGCCTCATAATGGATGGCGCTTTTTTACTTAATAAATCTGTGTTAGCGTCTAATTGGCCTTGTTTTGTCTGTTCTTTGTCTTTGTACATGTTCTTTTTTCATATTTGCTCCAGCTTATTTCAGTCTTGATCTTTCGTCTGCTAAGTAAGCATATAAATATGCAAATGATTCTATTATTATTTTTTTATTATTGCTAATATTAGTAGTGGTAGTAGTGGTGGGAGTAATAATAGAAGGCTTTAAGGGTGAAGAATTCATTATTAGTTTTATGATCAGTAAGTCACCTATATTGGGACTAATATATCGGCGTAGAGTTACGTATTCACGTAAACTTACCGCGATGAGGTTGAGCTCCTCCAACTTGACAGACTAGGGGAAGATACTGTGGTCTCGTCCCTCTTCAGAGCGTCTTTTTCTTTACGAGATCCATGTTCTTTGTAGTCTCTGTGGAACATAAAGGAGATACTTCTAAGTTTGAAACAGCTAATATAGGTCTGTAAGAGCATTCGGTAGTTGTATAGTGTCCCTGTCCACTGTCTGTTATACTATGTTCGAAGTTCGGTTGCCGAAATATGCGTTATCCATCAAGTAACTACAGGCCAATGTCCTCAACTTCTTTTATTTGGTTGCCATAAAAATGTGAGACCCGCATCTTGCATTATAATCTCTGGTCAGTCTCTGTATCAGTTGCAGTGTACTATCGATTGCTGTATATATTAAAGGTTGGTGTGGAAACGTACGAAAAAAAGAAAAGCTCAAGCTCAATAGAAAAATCAAACAAAACTACTCGTTTGTTATGTAGTCAGATTTCTTATATACGGTCATTTCTCGAGCTCAGCCCGACATTCGGAAATCTCGTTTCTACTTCTTCTTTTTCTAAGTCCTGCAGTTAAAGTAAGTAAAAAGTAAAGATATCCCTGTAAAACAGGCCGCGAAATCCCAGTTTTGTGAGATGCTGAGGTTCCCACAGTTTCCCTAGACAATCGGCTCAAAGATGGCGGTAAGGTTGTCAGCCTTACACGCTGGCCGCGCTTTACTCCCCAGGAAAATTATTTAATTAAGTCCTGCAGTTTCTAGATTTAAACAAAACAAGCCGTATAAGTTGTACAGAGCTACCATATTCGAAAAGTGAACGACAGCCTCTGTGGACTAGTGGTCAGAGTTCCTGGCTACAGATCGAGAGGTCCGGGTTCGATTCCCGGCACTACAAGATTTTTTCTGAGAAGTAGTGGGTCTGGAACGTGGTCCACTCAGCCTCCTGAGGATAACTGAGGAGCTATTTCTAGGAAATAGAGGCTCCGGTCTAGAAAACCGAAATTAACGGCCGTGGGGTGTTGTTCGCTCGCGAACTAAAACCACAGAATTTGGTTTTTGTATGTACTCACAAGGCATAGGTTAATCAATGAATCTATCACTAACTCACTCAATCAGCCATCCCTTCCATGCGAGAATTGTTTGTTTCTGCACTCACATACCTGAAACACCGCTTGCACCTCGTGGGCCAACGGACCTGTGGGTGGAAGCCGAGGGGACATAAAGGATCTCCCTTCGCTGTAGGAATTATATGATACATTGCGTTGTGAAGTCACACGTCGTCTAGAATAGACAACAGAAGACATATAAACTTACTGCCGAGAGAAAATACAAATGTAATAGTGACAACAATAATATTATCATAACATCTGACAAAACATGCTGATCTAGGCAAAACGCTCTAAATTTGTGTTTGGAAGGTGTTCGGTTCGAAACTCGGCTGGAATACCGGCTTTCCTGATTGAAAATATTCGCACAGTTTTCTTTATTCCCTCCGGGCAAATAGGGTTTGTATCTCCACTGGGTCACTACTACTACTTGAAATATTTTCCATTTCGTCATTATGTCATCATATTGCAACACGTATTAGTGAGTAATAACGTGGGGTCTGAATTGGATGGACGGGTTTATTTACTCCTTACACACACCGCCCGTAATTATACATAATTATAACGCTGTTGCTGTTTACACACTTTCCAGTCCACAGTCGCACACATACACTAGGACTCTCAGTTTTCACTAGTCGTCTCCTAGCAGTGGATCTCAACACAAAAATTAGCACTTCAAATCACTATGAAGTCTATCTCGTCTTCAGTCTCGAACCTCGGAACTAAAAATTCGTCTGGACTCACTCCTCCAACTCACGACTGAATCGTTACTGTCTTGAACGAATTCTATCACTCTTAATTTTATAACCGTGGAACGGACATGCACATACAGTAAACACATATCGCGTGATTGCTATGCAGCCAGTTTATTGGCGCGTCGGTTGGGTCTACAGAAAATATAGCTTCATCTATTGTTACATGTTAGACCGTGTTTACAGAGCTGTTGCCTGGCAACGCGTTGATCAAATCCGTTACAATATTATCCAGTGCTATACAGTCACGATACAGAAAGGGTAGTTAAAATCCCATGGAAGGGGAAACAAGATGTCTGGCATATTCCCTCCCCACCGAAGAAATCTTCTAATAACTGAGGATAAATATGTGGTACTGGTAGCAGCAGTGGTACAACTACTAATACTACTAGCAGTAGCAGTAGTAGTAATGAGTAGGTACTAGTATTAGTGTCACTTGTGGGAATAGGGGCAGCAGCATTAGCAGTAGTGACAGCACTGCTAGATGGAGGGGGAACTGCACCCAGCTATAATTTGAATGGCTATAAATGTATTCATTGAATTTTCGCTATTTTAAGACATCTGTCCAAGAAGGAAATATAAGTGATGTCATATATAATCAACAGGTCAACATTAATTGTTAATTGTTATTAGTTAAAAACAAGTACTTTTACCCATTCGACGGTGGCCTGCATCACGTATACTAAGCGTCTCGACACATTAGTTGTATGACAATTTCGAGATTTTTAACAATGACTCACACTATGGAGAGACTGCAGCAAATCTCTTTTCACTATCTATACACAGCATATTCGTTACCATTTCCCAATCGTCCTGCTTCGTTATATAAATTTATTTCACACAGTTTTATGTTATTATCAAACGACAAACAGTAGATATTTTAGACATGTATAATCGGAATTTCTAGTAGACTACTTTATATAACGGCCCTATATGAATTACATATCCTAGACTGGGAACGTTACTATGAATGGTGAAATGGTAAGGATGTGAAAGGAAGTAGTAGTTGCCAATTTTTCTCGAGGACTAATGAACACCAAGACAGGATTTAGCAAATATAGCTGGCCTCAGAACAGTGGCGTGCCGTGCATGGAAGCAAGGGAAGCATTGCTTCCATAGTTAAGAAACGAAGAGTAAAGAAGTCATATATAAAAATTCAATTTTAATAATAAAGACGTGAATATTGTCATTTAACGCGTGTTCCTGCTCAAGGCTACATGCCGCCTCCTCCTCCCTTCCCGTGCTTGGTGGGACGGACCAAGTTTCCTTTCGTTAATCTCCGTACGAATTCATTCTAGCCGAAGTGGGCAACGGAACCAAATCTCGGTTTGCTGGCTAGATCAGCGAAGGAATGTGTTTTTCTCGATGGTTATGTGTGATTTCAGTCTTGTTGGGTGATATAGGTAATGTTATATTTTAGCATCTTGTTGCACTATGTATACATTATATGTATACATTATATGTATACAGTGGCCGTCTTGTAGTGCACTCAATTTCACCTGTCACTTCACAACATGTTTCGGCAACACAGTGCCATCATCAGGTGTCCCAATTACGTCAATCTATTGCATTGCTTGCCCTCATATGTTTTCACAACACCATTTAAAAAGTATTTAAAAAGTCCGTATTTGTCAACTACGATAAATTTACACTCACTAAAACTTGTTAAGATAATTCATCTTATTTGTCTTAATTAAAACTTGCATGTGGTTCGTTCACTACGGGGTCGTTTTTCTTATTTTCTGCGTAAACCGCGTCTTGTGATGTGTGTTCCCTTCTTAGCTGCGAGCTAAGAAACGACATGAGAACTCTCAGACTCACATTATTTCAACAGTGCAACTTGTTATGTTCGGGAAATCTCGAATTGACTGTCAACTTGACAATCAAAAGCGTCTAACGATACTACATCGTAATGAAAATTTGAATGAAAATAGAGAAATAATGAAACGCTTGATTGATATCATCTGCCATTTAGGAAAGAGGCAACTTGCCCTCCGTGGTCATGACGAAAGCGTGGATTCTATCGACCGAGGTAACTATGTAGAATTAGTTCACTTGTTGAGGAAATCTGATCATAAACTCAATGTTCACCTTGAGAACAGTACAGTATCGAACAGAATACAAAACGACCTCATTGACTCAATAAGTGACGTAAATTTTGGTGAGTTGATTGCTATCAGTTCGATTGTTAGATACCTCTGTTTCTCTTACCAAAAATAGTTTGGCACGCTACTGCCTCAGAACGGAGAATCATCCATGGTACTTCGCGAATACAAGGACGGAGAGCTAATTACTGTACCACGACGTGTGCAGTTTGCAGTGATCAAACTTGTGCACATCTGTCACCGGGCCTCGAAATGTGGAATGACAGTGACAAATCTCCTCGGGCCGACCCGACACTTCAGTTGCAGAGTAAGGAACTTCTTCTTACGAGGAGCTGTGAATACAGTCATCACCAGTCTGTACGTTTCACGGCGCGGTACTTGGGGACAGGAATACAGTCAAATTTGCCTTGTATTACATTTAGGGAGAACAAATCGAATGTCAATTTTACGATTAGTTTGAGGCTAGAAGATGTCAAGTGGACATGTGCTAAAGTGGCACAAGTTTATGCTGATTATATTGTGGAGTTTCGCCTTCTTACTAAGAGGTATGAAGCCAGACTGCTCTAGTGCTTTGAGTTTAAAAAGAAGGACCAGAAAATCTAACATACACGAGCTCCTGGAGCTCTCTATATTGAGCCACCACCTAGCAGCTACTGAACAGCACTAATACAAATATTTATATTAAAAATTCTGTTCGCATGTGATTCCAACGTATTGGGCCATTCCGGCCAGAAATTTCACTAGGCTTTTTTTATGCATGTTGGATGCTGGAAAGCCACGCTCCTACTCATGTCCTGCAATTATTTTCAATTCCTTATCTCCCATTTAATCTTATTGAAAAGTAATATAATAAAAGACTAACATATTTAAATGGAATAATGTGGACATGCCTAAACAACATATGTAGCATCAAGCGATAAAATGCATTTAGACTTGCAAATTAAGTCATGAATAAATTAAAAAGCATAAAAATAAAAACGTTTAAATCTTCGTATTATTAGACCAAAAAAGACTAAAGTTCAAGGTAAACTAAAAATTAGAATTGCTGAGTAAGAACAACAAATACTGTCTTAAATCGTCAATTCAGGATTTTGGCAACAGCTGCAATGGTTAATTTATCTCATTAGCGAATACTAGTTTTGTCCACTGTGCTTACGGAGGTCCTGCTCTTTATAGCAGGAACTGATGTTGACAGATTTGGAATGACTGGAAACTTGGTTACTGAAATAGGAGTACAGAAGATCACAGAGAGTTCAAATAAAACTGTGAAGAGAGTAGCTCAGTTCAGAATGCCTGGCAAAGTACAAGCCAAGAAAAAACTAAAAAGTTTGATGAATTAGGAGAAGAAAGAGAGAATTGAAAAGCACATTCATGACATGTGGAGTAACGTAGAATTTTCAAACTGGCAAGCAGACACGAACGCCTCTAAGAACTTTGGGACTCTGAGAAGGAAATGAAGAGATCATCTGGGAATATAACAGCACGGGAAGAAAATGAAAAATATGTCCAAACACTCGTAAAATCGGGCATTCAGGATCAGTGCTTCTGAATAAGGTACATCTTGCATAGCTGTTGTGAAACTGAGCAACATACATATTTTACTATAACCTTATGGAGCAAAATATAAATTCGGGCTCGAAGAGACACTGAGTCGAAACGGTGTATGCCGTGCTCAGCATGGAAAGTTTTAAATAACTGTCTGTAATCTGAATACTATCCTGGTTACAGCTGCATATCCAGCCAATTGCTGGCAACGGTTCAGGCATCATGAACTGAAGGTAGGGAAATGGAAGCTCGCGTACTGCACGTTGTTTGTGACAAGAATAGTCACTTCCTTGGGTCAGCTACAGTCCAGTGAGCTAGGAGAAAGTGTGGGTCTTCATTTAGCACTTACAGATCTATTCATACAGTGGACAAGACATTGTAAATGACATTTTTACGCCTTCTTCAGGCAATTTTGAAGACGTTGCACCTTGTAGATTTCGTATATTCTGAAGTTTGTGCCCGCAGTTTCCTTCATTAAGTTTATATCGCTCTAACAAATGCATTCACCCAGAGCTCAGAAGGAGGAAATCCTCATATTTTCTGCTGTGAGAACCTCAGAGAACAATAAATTGCTTCTTCTGAAACGAGCTTCAGTACACAGTGTTGTATTTAGACAGCGGCTGAGTGCGCAATAAGACAGAGTATTAAAATCAATGTCAAGTGATAGATTTCTGGAGTCCGAAAGATCAGACCCTGCAATTTTCAACGCCAACAGTAGACTACATACAGTAGGGGAACCTTGCAACTTTCTAAAGGACTCTCACTTTTATGCCAATTTGTTCGAGCTTCCGTGGGTTTTTTCTTTAGCCTACCACACTCACCTGTGTGCTTAATTTTACGCATCAGTTCATTAAGTTGCATGTGGAGTAGAGGTAAACTCGAGAACCGGCTCTACCAGTGAACTACCTCCCAAACGGAAAAAAGTGACAAATAGTGATAAACAGTGCAAATCAACCAAGAACATGAACCTCAAACCAACAAGTGGGATAGTAATGTAAACAGTTCACAACTACAGTGATGCACACCGCAGAAATCACACCAGAATACAGCAATAGGATTACCTATCAACAAAATCGTAACCCACCCAACTTACGTTGGCCAACCATAACCCCGCAAACATACCCTTTTTGCCCAACTGTGATACCACCACAAACCCAAGCGATACAGAGGCAACTACCCCACAGTTACTACACAAAACCAGTATAACAACAAATGCAACCACCTGATATAAATTACATAAACAACGAAGACAGAAGTCAACACGTACAAAATATTACCTCATCAAGCGAAGAAGAAGAAGAAGAAGAAGAAAATAACAATAACAAATGGCAAGTGATCCGAAACACAAAGAGAAAAATCCTCCAATCAACCAAAAATCATCACAAATGACACAGAAATCAACAACCGATGCGACCCACTATCTCAACAACTAGGAACCTCAAACAATGAAATCACCATAACGCCAACATTCGTTCATGGGATACAAAATTTCTCCGAAATAATAAAACGAATCCAGAAAATAGCCGAACAAGAGCAAAACTTCATCAAACGTATAGCAAAAACATTGTCAAAATAAACAGCGAAACTCCAGAAAACTACAAAAATGATCAGAGATTTCAACGAACAAAAAGTATACCACCACACTTACCAACTGAAAGAAGAACGAGCATATAGAATAGTAATAAAGTACTTTCATATCTTCATCACTCAACAAATATAAGAGACATAAAAAAAGAACTAGCTGAACTAGGACACAGAGTCAGAAAAAGAATCAACGTATATCATAAAGCTACTAAAGAGCCATTGAACCTATTCTTTGTAGACCTAGAACCAGCCCTAAACAACAAAAAGATCTATGAAATAACAGGACTCCAAAACAGAATAGTAAAAATAGAACCCCCCCCCCCACTCAAACAAAACAAACATAATCAAATGTACGAAATGTCAACAGTACGACCATACAAAAACAGACTGCAAGAAGACAAAGGAAACACAAGCCAGATGCACATTATCCGAAGGATATCACCCCGCAATCTACAGAGGATGTGAACGCTTTCGTAAGCTAACCAATGTTACCAGCAGAAGTTTTTCCCAAAGACCCTATACTCCAGCAATTTACACAAATGAATCCTACACGATTCACGAGCTGTTTAAAGCTCGCTCGATTCCTTACTGGACCACAAGTGTCTTCTCTTCCACTGTGACTGACTTGGTTCTGATTTACGAGTCAGTCATTTCTTCAGCCCCCGCTGTCCGCTGGTTAGCACTGCACAGTTGAACATTCATCTTTTGAATTCTCTTACGACTACCTTAAGACTGAACTCTCCTGAACTGAGCTAACTTCCAGGAGATACGGATATATGTCACCGTATCTTATAGTTCTTTTTTATTGTTTTTCTGTGTTTATTCTTTGCAAAGGGAACGTGCTCTCCGAAACGTTGCTCAGCAATGAATTATTCAGTGGCTATTCGTTGCAGCGGGAACATGTTTACCGAACCGTTGGCTAGCAGTGGTCATATTTGTCACAATAGTAATGACCGAACAATGACAAATCTGTGTTAACAGTCCTCAATAATCACCAGGTTTCTAGATATACATCGATCTTAATTGGAACCAGTTATAGCTGTGTTCGTATTCTGGCAGAGTCGAGGAAAGTAACGGAAGCATGAATCACGTTAGGCGGGCAACAGCATGGCTGATCACATTCGTCCATCGTAATGCGTAATACAGAAGTGTACACAAAAGCACCAGTGAAGGATACGGAACTCCCAGGACCTGGTTCCGCGTAAATTTTCGCCTACAGATCCACTAGGTTTTCGCTTCCCCCTCTTTCCTTCGCCTCAAAAACCGACTTGACTTAGTAACGCCTTTCCTTTACGATCTGTACAGGGTCTATTTATATCTTCCGTACCGTCCAGTCAATCCGAGTGTCTGAAATGCGGCACTAAACAAAGAAATAACTAATAAGAAATGTACACAGCAGATTAGCACAGCGGTAACGGGTATTCGTGACTTGCTTCTTTCTAATGTCGGTTACAATGATTTGAAGTGCACCGTCTCATACCCGGACGGTAACCAGACGGGGTTTCGGGAGAGGAGGAGGAGTTAATTTACCTGTTGTGGTGGAATTACATGCTCACTAACCGCTCGGGGCAGGTTATTACTAACA
>NW_019733845.1:272160-308055 GCF_002891405.2 Cryptotermes secundus | reverse complement strand
ATATATATATATATGTATTAAATTCCTTTGCTTCGCCATTTCTCCATGGCTTGGCAAAAGGGCCCTTCCCCGGGACTAATTGCGCTGACTTATCGAAACAAGATAAAATTTAGACGCACAGTACAGAAACCAAACACGAATTTCTAACAGCAGAGACAACCGTCCTGCCCAAGAGCCACCCAGGGAAAAGGGGAGATCGTTCTCATCGTTCGTCTCGTTTCCGGAAGACTGGAAAAAGTGAAGGAGACGGGGGAAGGGGGACCTCACATGACTAAACGTCATGCAAGAACTTAAACGGAAAAATAGGAATATTGGCTCTGGCGGACAACAGGACCACGACGCCCTCCACGGGAGAACCTTTTGAATCGTCTTAGGACGGTTCAATAGGTAACTCAACAATGTCCATTAAACTACAATCATTATACACCGTTGAATGAGATGAACATATGACAATGATGGGATGAGTGATTATTGAAGGAGATGGCCTTGTCCTATAAACTAACTCCATCTTGAGAAGTTTCTGAACGATTTCCTAAATATGGAATCCGAGGGTTCATTATTGTGCTGACAAGAGCCCTCCACTGGTCCCTTCCTGAGCCAGATCAGTCTAGTCCATACCACCCCATCCTAGTATTCTAAGATATATTTTATTGTAAACATGCCACATGCGTTTGGAACTCGCCGGTTGTTTCTTTTCTTCCGGATTTCCCACTAAAATCCTATATGCATATTTCTTCTTCCCACGCGTGCTACATTCCCTGCCATCTCATTCTCCTTCACTTGATCAATCTAATTTTAATTGAAGAAGAGCTCAAGTTATGATGTCCCTAATCATAATACTGTTAACAAAACTACTTTTAACAGTGAGTTGTTAGTCCCACATCCAACTTACAAGCCGTAGGACAACCTAATGTCTGCTGTCTACGACATCTTATACAATATATTCGCAACTATCCTCCATATCTGGACGCCGTCACCTCCATCCGCAACCTGACAACCAGAGGACAATTTACACTTATGTAGTGGTGACAAGGGAGTCTCTCACGGGCTAATTCCCCGTGTAAACAAAATATGGTGTATCCCTCTGAGGGCTAAGACCGCCTCTGTGGTCTAGTGGTCAGAGTTCCTGACTACAGATCTAGAGGTCCGGGTTCAATTCCGGGCGCTACCAGATTTTCTGAAAAGTAGTGGGTCTGAAACAGGGTTCAATCAGCCTCGTGAGGATAATTGAAGAGCTATCCCTAGGAAATTGCGACTCCGGTCTAGAAAACCAAAATTAACGGCAGTGGGGATTCGTTGCGCTGACAACGCTACACCCTCTATCCGCTATATTTGGTACTGGGTCTGGTCAAGTGGGATTTGTGGTGGACAAAGTGGCGCTGGGGTAGGTTTTCTCCGAGTACTTCGGTTTCCCCTGCCAATCTTCATTCCACCAATTGCTCCACAATCACCTTCACCTATCATCGTATATTTTGTGCCATAAGATAAATCAGCTGAAACAGCATTAATACCATACAAGACACAGCTATAGCACTGATTATGACAGAGAACACATGCGTGTTTATCTCCTCATCAGACAAATCCAGTGGCTGCCACTCACAAAATGGTTTAATCTGGCTCTTCATGATGAATTGAAATTTACACAACTCACAGTTTTGGATGTCTGAAGACTTGATCCATTGCTGCAGGCAAGCCTGATGAACATATCGCAGGGATCCTTCGCATAAACATGGTGCAATAAGGGGCACCTCACTGTCTCCTTCACAGTGGCAGATTCTGCAGATATCATGTCTCTTAGAAAGAGCTGAAGCCTGGGATGCCCAACGTTCTGCTGGATGCTCACTAGAAATTCTGAGCACGGCCTCCTGCACTTTCCAGTCCTAGTTCTGGGTGCTTGCAATTATATCTTCTTTGGCGCAATCAAGTGGCGAAACGCTAATGTGTTGTAACGGCATTTCAAAAACTGGCTTACTTCATTCATTCACTTACTAGTGTGGGATGTCGATTTATGAAGAGACAACCACTTGTTGAATTGATCCGTAAATATTTATTATATGTAGTTGCGCAGTATACAGACGCACTTCTGTTTGAAGAATTGAAGACTAATACTACAGTATCAACAATATTATCGCTTGCAACTCCCAAACCACTCTCCCTTAATAGGTCCAAGTCCAAGTCACATTGCGACCGACGGTCAGTCAGTCAGTAAGTCTTGGTGTCGAGCTTCATCTGAGGCTCATGACCAGTTTATAACAGTCCAACGTCGGCCAGAGACCAACAGAGTTTGTATTCGAATTTAACAGGAAAGAGTTCTTATCCGACTAGAATAGAAAAGTTCTTATCCGACTAGAGCAGCTGTGGTGTAACACTGAAGAAGAAATATCTAAAGGACGTTGTAAGTGGAAAATAACTGCAAGTGCGAGTGTAAAAGTGACTGTCCAATAAAGGCGTTCGTTCAAATCCGAGAACCCACTCAATGTCTGTCGCGTTGCCTAGCAAACAGGCGACAATAATTTTTAGTAGTGACGTTCTTCCACAACACACGTAATGGTTACCTTCGCATGACGAGGACGTTTGCTAAACGATTCANAAGAGTTCTTATCCGACTAGAATAGAAAAGTTCTTATCCGACTAGAGCAGCTGTGGTGTAACACTGAAGAAGAAATATCTAAAGGACGTTGTAAGTGGAAAATAACTGCAAGTGCGAGTGTAAAAGTGTAAAATTATTTCTTATTTGCAGGCCGAAGGGCGTAGTGATAAAAGGGCCCCACTTCAAAAATGTTAAGTGTCTCTCACTAACTCGCACTGAACCGACCTAATAAATAGAGCTATATCGAAATACATAAGATGTGCACTGCTGATAACAAAATATTCCCTGATACTGTGAATGTGTTCAGACACTTCGAGCGAACCTGCAGCAGGTCCCATTCGTGTCATATCAAGTTCTAGGTAGGTGAAGTGAAACCAAACGTGTTCTTGTGCTTAACTAATTAAGCGCCGTATCATGAAGACATATGGGAGAGTGGAGGTACGGTAGGTGGTCAGCTTCACGCCCCGGCCTTTCCGCCCATTGGGAAAGAGCTCCTGTTACTCATTGGGTAGGAGGTGGGCCCTAGAGCGTGATGCTGTGGGCAAGGAAATATATCTTGCCCTACTGAGAATCGAACCCCGACATTTCAGCCCGTAGTCTGTTGCTATATCGACTCAGCTATTCTCGCTCACTACTGAGTTCTAGGTAGTATATAGTAAAACTATAACACGCCTGAAGGACAATATCTCTTATTTCCTTCAAAACCTGAACTTCTAATTACTGCATTTACTGGTGTTACTGGTAAAGTCTAAGAGTCACCGAGGGCAGGAATGGATATTTACGGGCCCTAACTCGCCTGTTCCTGCTTCATATCGAATAGCTCAATCTGAAAATTGAAAAATATCAGGAAATGATTCGAACAGAGTGGCCGCAAGGACTAAGGCATGAACAGCCTTCTCCCGCTCAAACACTGAGATCTTGGGTTCGAATCCAACTACAGGTATGGATGTTTATCTGCGTTTATTCTGTGTTTGTGTTGTCCTGTGTAGGAAGTGACCTTGTGACGTGCTTATCCCCACCCAAGGAGTCCTATGGACTGTCTATATGACATAGAATCTGTAAAAGGGAAGCCGAGGTTCACCATGGATTGTAGTTTCCGCAGAGTATTAGCAGGAAGTGACGTGTCATGCTTACAAAACCACACTTTTCGGTAAAATTTTATACCTGCTGTTCGGAAGGTATATCGAAAATTGTATTATAACCTACTGCTTTTCCCCCATGGGACGAGAGTAAGTCCACTTGGTGCAGCGGCCAGTGTTTGACCTATTGTACCAGCCCCGAATGATAGATGATGGATAATATAGAGCGGTGGGTGGAATGCGAATTGGCAGGGGAAACCGAAGTGCTCGGGAAAAACCTGTCCCAGTGACACTTTGTTCACTACAAATCTCACATATTTGACCTGGGCTCGAACCCGGGAAGCCGTGGTGAGAAGCAAGCGACTAACCGCCTGAGCTATGGCACGGCCCTATAGTCTACTAGAACTTAATTCTAACCTATCCTAATAATATTTCTTTTGGCCATTTTCGAGCCTTTTCGTGGTAGAACAAACTTATTCAGCTGTTGCTTTTCAACTTGAACTTTCGTAGCCCAGAAAGAAAAATCTCTTCGATTTCAGAACGATTACTTCTTAAAAGTTGTAACTGTTTTGTTTACATATTTTACGCGTGTAGAGTTAATATATTTCAATGCCGCTGTATTTGGATGTTATGTTCACGGTTCGCTCTTCTCTTCAGAGAGTGGGCACATGCGCTGCACTCCCCGTGTATAAGCTTCTGGACAGACACAGAGACTAAAATTAACTCAGGATTGCAAGCTGCTCTTTCTTGCCTGGTCTCACAGATCGTCGTATGGAAATCAAACCGAACGGCATTTATTTAAGAATCACAAAATGCAATTACTCAGAAATTTCATTCATGAAGCGCCATTCTGGTTTATTAGCAAATGATAGGGTGAGCTACGAATTAACTTAAATATTTCCGAATTACAGCCTTCAGTACTACAACGGCACATTAATATATTTAGCGATACTCTTTGTGCTGCGGAGGTTAAGCTGTATAGAGTAGAATTAGGTAGGAAAATGTTAACGATAATGAATTTGTGGAAGCCTGTTTTAAGTTGACTCTTGTGTTATTTAACGTATTTTCTTGTTGCATGTGTTGTGTAACAGCAAATGGCGAGATAATGGTCAACGATGAATTGGGAAGGATGTGAAACGAAGAGGTCGTGTCTTATTTTGGGGTACTATTCCAAAATCGGCTTAGGAAATACCTCTGCCCACAATCCGAGATTCGAACCCAAACTTCCAGGATACGAATCACGTAATAGCGGGAATACCAGAAAAACGAAATAATAACTGAAAAACAAAAAATAAAACCCTTGTTTTAACAAAATTAAATAATAATTTGGAAGGAGGTTTAACCCAGTTTTAAATCATGAATTAAAATATCTATAAAATGCATTAATTATGTAATAATATATAACTGGTGATGACCGTGAAAGGTAGAAAGAAATCATAGAAAGCCCGGTTATAAAAGAGTGACAGTGTAGGAGCACAACGTATATTGAAGACTGCCCTTGCAAATTAGAGTATTCTGTGAGCTTGTGTGAAGTTGGACTGAACACAGTGAGGGAGATCAAAAAACCCTGTGTGAATATTTCCTATAATTAGATGAAGTTTCGTACCAAATGCAGCTGTCGAGTGGACGGATTCGTCCTCGCGGTCCCGGCCCGCAGGTTTTCTATTCTGAGGTTTATTTCCTTCTTCTCTTTCCTCGGTCCTTCGAGGCCAATGCCGGAATCTGCAATTAGGTCACGACCGCTTCGTTCTGTGTACAATGTAATTCATTATATCACTAATCAAAATATTCTTGACGCCATATGCACTGAGCTACTTACATCATGTTTAACTAAGTTTTGAATAAAGATGAAAAATCGAAATACGTATCTGTCTTTTTAATGTGCCTAAAAAGGCCCACAAACGTACAAGCTCTACGTCATACCGACTGTGAAGGAGCAGGAGAAAATGCGTTATTTAGGATTTTACATAATAATTTGGTCCAGAATGCTTTTGCAATATTCGTAACAGGTCTTAAAAGCAAGGCAATAAGGAAAGATGATCACATCGAAATATTCGTGCAATGAAAATTCAAATCTATTCCTGGAAGAACTAGTTAAAAATAGAAATTTACTGCAGTCATAAATGCTTTCGTTGGCAAAGTCAATGAATAGTAAAGATTAATGAAGTTATTGAACAGTAAAGGCTAGAGAGAAGTACGGACTTTTTCTAGAATTTCGTTAATTATAAGAATAAATCCCGTCAGAATGTTAACGGAAAGTTGTTAGAAACGAACTTCGTCAAAAGTGCTTGTAACCTAGCCCTTTATAACTCGGAAAATTCTGAGTTAGATTTATACTGAAAATAGAAATATGCACTAAGCCATGATGCTATTTAGACGACTATTTCATCAAATGTAGACACTCTTTTACCGACTTAAGCATATTTTCCACTGTCACCATCTTCTGCTCCTTTTGTAAATACTTTTACATATATAAGGTCAGTGTAAAAACAGAAGAGCGTGCCTTTATCTTTTATATACGTGGACAAATCTTTATCACATCGAGGACTGACGGGAATAAGTTATAGGTTTAATGAGTTCTACCAAGTTTTGTGAAAATTTGATGCAGTTGGATTCAAAGTTCCTGCTTATCAAAGGCCAAGTGGTACTGCATACCAGTATGGACCAAATTCAAATTCGTCGCAGTAGCTGTGTTGTAGGCTTTCTCACCAAGTTTCATGAATGTTTTTAAATCGTGTGTGAGATAAAACGTAAACGTATTACCTCTCAATCGGAGTTACTTCCATGAACTCCATTGAAAGTGCCAATTCTGCAGCTACTCAAGAATTTCCCAGCATTTTATGGAAACCGTAAGTACATTACCGTGCTCACAAGAGCCCTCCACTGGTCCCTATCCTGAGACACATCAATCCAACCAATACGATCCCATCCTATTTCTCTAAGATCAATTTTATTATTGTTCACCCATCTACGCTTTGGTCTTCTTAGTGGTTTCTTTCCTTCTGGCTTTCCCACCAATATCCTATATGCATTCCTTTTCTTCCCCATTCATGCTACATGCCCTGTCCACCTCATCCTCCTTGACTTGATCATTCTAATTATACTTGGAGAAGAGTACAAGTTATGAAGCTCCTCATATGCAGTTTTCTCCAACCTCCTGTCACTTCATCTCTCTTCGGTCCAAATATTCTCCTCAACATCCTCAGTCCCTGTTTAATTCAGAGAATGATGGCACTTCATTTAGATATAACAGAAATGCATTAAAATGTTTTTAACTTGATGCCTATTGCAAAAGGTAACTCGGGGTCCTGAGGGCGTAAAGAAACCGGTAATTTGCATGGTAACTATGGTTAAGCATCCTTTACGTATAAGAGTGCAATGGAAATAGATTAGATAGTAAATATTAGCAAACTAATGCATACCAGGCTTCCATTTAGAATTAAGTGATACAGGCCTATTCAGTTTCAGTTTATATTGAAGAGTACATTCATCTTGGGCATGATGCCATGTAGTCCTGCATTTCGGAGGAACACACTTCCTCCATATTCATAGTCGCTCCTTCATAACCTGAAACGTAAGTCAGATTCATGGAATATGTTAATGCTAATTGGTTGGAATGATAACACGAAATTGAGTAATTTCAGGGTTTACATTCGCCGTTACGGAATTATATTGTATTATATATATATATATATTTTTTGTATAATACACGTATATAAATTTGAAAAGGCTGATGAAATACCTGAAATTAGTCAATTTCGTGTTACAATAGCAACGAATTAGCGTTTGCATGCTCCATTGTCGTGAGTTATGTAGCACGTTACGAACGAGTTAATATTATTTAGTTTCATTGTTTCTTGGCTAAAGCCGACCACAGTAGCCGCGCGGTCTAAGGTATGAACAGCCATCGTCCACTCGAACACTAGGATCGTGGGTTCGAAGTTGTTCTGTGTGTAGGTAGCGGCCTTGCGGCAGGCTGATCCACGTCCATGGAGTCCTACCGTCTGTGCATGGGATTAACGAACTGAAAAAGCAGCCACGGTCCAGAGGGCTGTAGAGCCGTAGAAAGAAAGCTTTGTCTGTTCCACGAGTATTTGTGCTAATACTTGTACTTAGACTTGGATATACAAAGTTGAGTTGGTATTTATCATGGAATTACTTAGCTTATGAAGATTAGGAAGATTCATTTCCTTTTCAAAACATGCGTACTGAAGTTACCCATGATAATCAGTTCTATGAAATCGTGCCGAAAACGCCCATTGGAAAATAGCAGAATAGCCTTAGCGTGAGTTCGATATGTCCATACAGGCAAATCGACGCACTACACTTACACGATAGCTTTAATTCACGTCTTCATGAATAGCTAAGTTATCTGAGTAAACTCTATCCGTACGTGCCTCCTGTTAATTTTACGCGTACTCATAAATAAAATACGAGTATTAGGGTCGTTTGTTGTGTGTATGTGTGCTAACTCAGTTAGTCGTCTCGACAATAGACTCTACTAGCAAACAAATTCCACTAGGAAAGTATCTTCGCAAATGGCCTGTATAGAATGCGTCTAGGCTTCCTATGTTTTCTGTAGGTTACGTAACGACTCTTTCAGCATTCAGAATGAACAGCGTCGGATGATAGGTTAATATTTGGATGATGAACTGGAAAAGTCATCAGTCCTAAAATATTCGAAGTCCTATTATCGGATTTGCCTGAAGAAAGGAGAATATTTGGTGTCCCAGCCGAGATTCGAATCAAGTACTTCCAGAATATGATGTACGTTATGTTTATATTAATTTGTCCATCAAGAATGTAATGAATTATAAAATTATGTTTGATCTTGTCCATATTTCTCTGTATATTTAAATTATACAGGATTCCGGAGACTGCATTTGCTTCCGTATTCAGGTGTAAAAGGGGGAAAGAATCCCACTCAGTTTAGCTCATTGCACAGGATGTCTGAGCCACGAGGCCTAACTGAATACGATCCCTTTCCATATTACACCTGATGACAGAAGCAGACCCAGCTTCCAAAACATCGTATAATTTTACTCTCTCTATGATGGTAGGCAAAAAAAAAATATAATACAAAACAGATCATCGTTGCAGACCTTCAGGGGATCAAAATGTTTACGAACTCCTCTAATGATATGGTCGATGTTATTAACTGCTAGGCATAGTATTTCTTTATTAATTGTGCAGAATCCTTTGCGGTTATACCCTTCTCTAATATTCTCGTAATTAGTGAAGGAATGTTCATAATAGTATATTTCTGCATCGCGACGCAGTTACAGCCTGAAGCCATCAAATTTACTATTTCTTACAAATAATTTATTTCAAAGATATTTTTATATCTCTTCTAAAATAGAATACATTTTTTCTGGAATCAGTCCACTTACAACACACATGATTTATATGTTAGATTTAACGCTTCAAGTTTGTCGCTGTTTTAATGTGTTGTTATGTAAAATAAAGTATTAAATTGCGACTGAGTAGCTATCATATCTGAGGTTTTCCATGGCTTTCCTCAGTCTTCACAGGGGAAGGAAAGACAAATTCAAGGAGGCACCTATTCTTGAGCAGGCGTACGTATGATGATTTGAACTTTTTTTCGCAACGTAGTAATTACATATAAAAATATAATACTTACAGTAATTACTGAGATCGAAGACTCTCGAATTTATGCAGCCAATCTTCAAAATAAATATTCCTTTCGAAATAACTCCAGGCAATATTCACAAAAATACGTCGTAAGTAATTGTGTAAACACTTAAATAAATCAACACAAACACTAAATCGCAAGAATTTGTTTCTTCTTAAACAAGCCGAAATAAATGGAATATTCTTAGAACAAATGTATTTATGGAACAAACACTGGCGATATTCCTATAACATTTCGTTGGTGGGAAGCAACAACACTAATAACTGTTTCACTTTCCTGTCGACTTTCGCTGTAATTTCATAAACGGGAAGAGTAACATCCTTCTACGCTGAATTTATTCCTAAATACGCTTTTCTTACTTTCCCGTACCCAAGCGTGAGCTAAATGGGTTCCTATACGCCTAACAAGACTACAACCCTGGCTTAAGTATATGGCACGATGCCGAGTTATGACTAAATAGTTCAATGCTAAAGCTGAAGGTGGCAGTGTGTGCTGAAACAAAACGATAGTACTCGTATATTCCGGCAGATTTCTCCACGCAATTGGTAAAAATACATATCCTTAGGCCGGGTGAGAGAGGGGTCTGTACAATATCACCGTGCTCTTCGTTTTTTGTGTGTGTGCGTGCGCGCGCTACTTTTTCGGCGTTTTAACCAGTAAATCAATTTTCACGATATCTGGCATGAACATCCATTCATTGTAGGCCAACCTAACCTTTTATTTTTTAATTTCCTGCCTTCAGAAATAACAACTTGGCGTACGCACGAACTTATGAGGTGTAGACAACGCTAGCATCACTTAATTCAGGATCCTGATCTTGATATTACTAAAATGTTAGTCTTTAGCTGAAGCTTCACTTCTCTACTGACGCAAGATTCGACTCCGACTAAATAAGCTGTTTGGAACATCTCATATGTGATACGAATTTGCGTAGCTGTCATTTACCGTTGCAGCTGGAGAAAGAAGTCCCTCAAATTTTAAAATAAAAAATAACATTTAATGCTCTTTCAATGGCAGCAATGCATCTAATTGCTTTTATTTTGGAGGATGATTTGAAAATTTAGTCGTTAAAAGTTACATCCTGTATAAGCATAACTGACTAAGCTGTCTATCCTTACGTCAATATCCTGCTCACTAACTATATTTTGCCATAAGAAACACTGCAGTCTGAGGCACATCAGGGGTGGAAGGGTGGTTGCCCCATAAATCCTCCTCCTGTCCAGGCACATATTAATACAATGGGATGGTGATACTACCAATTAGAATATAATTTCTCATTTAAGGGCACCGATGGATTATTATAGAGGCAAAAGCTACTGGTGGAACTTATACAAGAAACAACCTCTTTGTCTTTTTTTTTTTTTCCTCAATGGGAAATATTCCAAGCGGACTGATAGAACGGTATCAGTTTGAGTGTGTATTCGAGGCGTGTCACTTTCGAGTACGACTTACAGCCGTCTCTTCTAAGATTGTACTAGGATTTCCTCCACCTCACGAGGAAGACGTCAAATAATACTTTGAAACAAGTCACGGCCAATTAATTCTTCCCATACATATCTGTTCGTCATTCTGCAGTTAGACCCGCTCTGTCATATACGAGCAAAATAAGAATTGTGTGATATGACATTGTCACAGTGGTAGTTAGGAGGAGTTCTATCTTGTGAGATGTAACGCCACGTAAACCGTTCAAAGTTAAATGACATTTCAGAGGAACACGTCTCCTCGGTAGAGCCACTCCTTGCGTGCTGCATGTTGGCTTCTTAGATGGCTTACTTTTCAGCCGTGAAGATGGAGGAAACAAGTTCCTCCGAAGCGTCGGTTGACTTTCAAAGGACTACATGGTGTTATATTGAGGAATATAGAAATCGTAATAATAATAATAATAATAATAATAATAATAATAATTAATCACTTATTTGTTGGAAAGAGACTGAAAAATGTAAATCATTGAAAAAGTGGTTATGAAAAGAAACAAAGATTGAACTGATTATAATTATTTATAAGATACATTCAGAAGTATTTGTGTAATTAAAATATAAAAAAATAAATTATTTAACTAAATTAAATAGAAAAGATGATACGTGAGGGTGATTGTGGAGCAATTGGTGGAACGAAGATTGGCAGAGGAAACCGAAGTACTCGGAGAAAACCTGCCCCAGCGCCACTTTGTCCACCACAAATCCCACTTGACCACACCCGGGTGGGAAACCAGAACTATGGCGCGGCCTTGGTGCGGTTGCATGGACTGTGCTCTGCGGAAATAGAAATGATCCGTAAGTGTTGCCAGTAGCCGCACTAACAGAAACGACAGAGGGAAAGAAGTAAGTTAACTCGCTCCTTTAGCACACGGCACTACTCTTACAAATTTGAGCCTAGATTTATAAAACTAAAAAATGACGATAAATGGCAAGCCAGTGTGGCCACAATTTATACAGGATCGACGGAAGAGGATTATAGTCTATCAACTGATAGGCATTCACAGGGCAGTCGCGTGATGTATCCCTTCCAAACAAAGAGGAAATTTTATAACTTCAGAATTACAGATTTCAGAAATATAAGAAAGAACGCATTGGTAGAATAAATTATAATAGGACCAATTGCTTTTCTCTCACTCTCTCTCTCGCTCTGCGAAGGACTCGAATTGCAGAAAGACATGTGGTTAGAAATAAAAGCAGGTGGGATGTTTCTGTTATTGATCTAATACTAGAAGGGCGATTGTAATCAAACTTATCGTGGCGTATTTGCTCCATGCAAGAAAGGTTGAGCCACAAAAACAACCGTTCCTTATTAATACACGCAAGCGACAATGGTCAACGGGCTTATGCAACCCGCTATTGGGCAATGGCTTTGTAAACACAATTCCACGCACGCGCAATGACGTCATATTCAAATAGTGCTTAGCTATCACGTGACTAGAGTTTTCTGTGTGGTCTACACTACGCAACAGTAGAACTATATTTTCTATGTTCTCCTTGCCGCTGCTAAAGCGAGACCCTTTTTAGCTAAGAACTGTCCAGGAAGGTTTTTTAGTTGGGTTCCGAGGTTCCAGGGTGATTGAACAAGAAATGGCAAGAAAACTTCATAGTGATTTGAAGTGCTAGTTTCTGTGTTGAGATCCATTGCTAGGAGACGACTAGTGGAAACAGAATTCTGTCGCGTGTGCAACGGTGAAGTGTAAATTGTGTAAATCAGCGACAGCGCTATATCAATTACAGTTAAGAGCGTTTGTAAACGAAGTGACAATGAGTGCAACCATCCGAACGAGAATCCGTTGTTTTCGTCACGAGCACCCTGCTACACGTGACAATATGTTTTGAACATAAGTCTGGATTTAACAGCAGCAATTTTTTAATTTTCATGAGAAATGAGCTTAATTTCAGTGAAATATGAAGTTTTTTTCATTTTATATTTACCCAACGGAATCCAATTGTGACCTTCAAAACAAAATATGATTGAAATAATTGCGTATTTTGGGATATAACGTCATTTGGCCCACTTACAGCAAATGGAACTTCTCTGCTTGGTTCATACAGTTTAATGGTTCAGCTTATTCTTCAACCCCGCAAATGGAGGCGATACGTCCCTCTGAAAAGTCAGTGGACTTTCAACCGTCTACTCTGTGCTCTAATGCAGAAGATAGAACACTTTATAGCCTCTTGTGAGAGACTATCAGTTCCTTACACAGGACATGAATTCCTGAAATTATTACGAAATGACTGAAATTAGTCATCCAGTTTCATGGCCGCCATGTATTTTGAAAGTATCTTATTTCTACATCGGTTATCAGTACTTAGACTTTGATCGACTCAAAAGAATAACTGAACAGCGCATTGTAATAGAACACTATCATTTTCATCCTATCTTTCCACATCATTCAGTACCGCCCACATAATCTTGGTACTACATAACGTAATTATCCACCGTCGTCTGAACCAAGGCTGCAGGTGTCCAACACTTAAGCCAATAATAACAGGTTTTCCACTAAACATTTTATTTCGAATAAAATTAAATTCAAATAATGTCAAACTGTCAAGCCGTGTTTGCAATATATAATACGTGTGTGTTGATTTATATATTTGAATCGTATATGGTATGTTAGGAGTATGTATAGGGCAGGTTCGCTCAAGGCAGTGGCGGAGGAAATCTTAAAGTAAAAGTTGGATTTAGCGGAAGTACAGGACGTCAGATGGGATGGAGGTGGCATCGCACCAGCAGGAGACTATACATTTTTCTATGGAAAGGGGAATGAAAATCATGAATTAGGTACAGGTTTTTCGTACATAGAGAATCGTATCTGCAGTTAAGAGGGTAGAGTTCGATAGTGATAGGATATCATATATAATACTAAAAGGTCGCTGGTGTGATATCATTGTTATGAATGTTCATGCCCCAACAGAAGATAAAATTGATGACATAAAGGATAGATTCTATGAAGAACTAGAACATGTATTTGATAAATTCCCTAAGTACCCTATGAAAATTTTGTTAGGAGATTTCAATGCCAAAGTAGCGAGGGAAGACATTTTCAAACCAACGATTGGTAATGAGAGTTTGCATGAAATTAGTAATTATAATGTAGTTGGAGAAGTAAATTTTGCCACATCAAAGAATCCTACTGTCAAAAGTACAATGTTCCCACGTCGTAACATCCATAAATTTACTCGGACATCTGCTGATGGAAAGATACACAATCAAATAGACCATATTTTGATAGATAGGAGACGGCACTCAAGTATACTTGATGTCCGATCATTCAGGGCAGCAGATTGTGATACTGACAACTGCCTGGTGGAGGCAAAGGTTACGGAAAGTCTGGCAGTGAGCAAACAAACAACACACAGAGTTCATATGGAGAGGTTCAATCTCAAGAAATTAAATGAGGTAGAAGGTAAAGAGCAGAAGTAGAGGTAGAAGAGCAGTATTGTGTCGAAATCTCAAATAGGTTCGCGGCTTTGGAAAAGCTGGATACTGAGGTGGATGTTAGTATAGCTTGGGAAACTATTAGAGAGAATTTTAAAATTTCTGTCAAGGAGATTGTAGTCTATTATGAACTGAAGAAGTATAAGCCTTGGTTCGATGAAGGATGCCCATAATTACTAATACCTGATCCTAGCCCTTTGAGGCTGAAAGTGCTACCGCAAAATTGAAACGGTATAAATCGCCAGGTAGTGATCAAATTCTGGCAGAACTTATTCAAGCAGGAGGCGAAATATTACATTCTAAGATCCACAATCTAATTACTTCTATCTGGGATAAGGAAAAATTGCCTGATCAGTGGAAGGAGTCTATTATTGTACCAGTTCACAAGAAGGGTGATAAAACTGACTGTAGTAATTATCGGGGGATATCACTGCTATCAACTTCATATAAAATTTTGTCCAATATTCTTCTTTCAAGGTTAAGTCTATTCATTCATTCATCAGTAATCTGTCAAGACGACAGGTCCACAGTCTCTTCCAAAACAGTTCCTCCACTTGATGCGATCTAGAGCTTTCTCCTTCAAATNGGTTAAGTCTATATAGAGATGAAATTATTGGAGATCATCAGTGTGGGTTTCGACGTAACAGATCAACTACAGATCAGATCTTTTGCATTCGTCAGATATTTGGAGAAAAAATGGGAGTACAATGAGACCATACATCAGCTATTTGTAGACTTCAAGAAAGCCTATGATTCAGTTAGGAGGGAATTATTATACAATATTCTAATAGAGTTTGAGATACCCATGAAACTAGTTAAGCTGATCAGAACGTGTTTAAACGAAACTTACAGTAAAATCCATATAGGTAAACAATTGTCTGATAAATTTCCTTTCCAGAATTGACTAAAACAAGGTGATGCTTTATCGCCACTACTTTTCAACTTTGCTTTTGAATATATCACTAGGAAGGTCTAGGAGAGCCAGGTTGGACAGAAATTAAACGGGACACATAAGCTGTTGGTCTATGCCGATGATGTGAATTTACTGGATGATAATAAATATATGTAGATACCATAAAGAAAAACACACAAACATTAATTGATGCAAGAAAGGAGGTTTGTCTAGAAGTAACACAGAGAAAACTAAATATATGTTGCTGTCTCATCACCAAAATGCAGGTCAAAATCATGACATAAAGATTGGAAACAGATGTTTTGAAAATGTGGCACAGTTCAGATATTTGGGAACAACGATAACAGTTCAAAACCTGATTCAGGAGGAAATAAAGAAGAGATTGAACTCTGGTAATGCTTGCTACCATTCTGTCCAGAACCTTTTGTCGTCTCGTTTGCTGTCCAAAAAATAAAAATTATAATATGCAAAAATATAATTTTGCCTCTGGTTCTGTATGGGTGTGGAACTTGGCCTCTGACATTAAGGAAGGAGGGTGTTTGTTAAGAAAGTGTTGAGGAGAATATTTGGACCGAAGAGGGATGAAGTGACAGGAGATTGGAGAAAACTGCATAATGAGGAGCTTCATTACTTGTACTCTTCTCCAAGTATAATTAGAATGATAAAGTCAAGGAGGGTGAGATGGGCAGGGCATATAGCATGTATTGGGGAGAAGACGTATTCGTATAGAATGTTGATAGAAAAGCCAGAAGGAAAGAGACGACTGGGAAGACCAAGGCGAAGGTGGGTGGACAATAATAATGAAATGGATCTTAGAGAGATGGGATGGGTTGGTGTGGATTGGATTGATGTGTCTCAGGATAGGGACTAGTGGAGGGCTCTTTTGAACACGGTAATGAACCTTCGGGTTCCATAAAATGCTGGGGAATGTAGCTGAATCATGTTCGCACAAATCGCTTAGACTGTAAATTATAGAATCTGTGACAGTTGTATAGCTCCAGTGTTATGCTGTAAATATGTGAAGACTACTGAAGATAGAGTGAAGAGATTGGTGTGTAGGGTTTGTAATTGTGTAATCCCGCGACTGTGTCATAAGTAATTGTAATTACGACTTGTAGGTTGTTAATAAAACCAATAACATTCCAAACGGCGTCTTCCGTAGGCCAAACACTTTACAATTGGTGTAAGAATTGGTTACGAACTTAAACACGCAACAATTTAGTCGAAGTTTAGCGATTGAAGCGATTATCTGCTGAAGACTGAAGTGTGTATTTACAGCGTTGTCCTACGAAAATGGAGACACAGCAGATGATGGAATTCCTTTTAGACGATTTGAGGGCCGATAAGAAAGTCGCCCAAGAAAAATTCCTGGCCAGGATGGATGCCGATAGAAAAGCCTTGCGAGAAGAAATGGCCGCCCGCCTCAAGAGACCCGAAACAGACGTAAGTACGATGGCCTGCCGAGAAACGACGGAGGCACGTCTGGGAAAAGTGCCGACCTCAGTGGACAGTAAACCTGAGGCGACAAAACAGGAGGTCCCCGTTGAAAACGCCGTAGTGAAACCGATAGACGGAAGGAAGAAGTGGCATAGGGGCAAGAAGCAAACTGCAGGGCGACGTGGGGAGTCAAAGGAACTGACCCGAGGAGTTTGTGGATCTCAGATGAAGTTGGCTGCCGCCTACAGGAAAGTGTCCCGCGGTGCAACAGTGGCATGGCTTAAGAAGAACATCTTCAGGGAAATTTTGACCCACGGAAATTGTGGATCTGAGGAAAACCACGAAGAACCTCAGTCTAGGTGTCGGTCTCCGGGCCAAGATGTGGACTGTTGTGTGTATCCACAAAGGAAACTTCGATATTGGAAATACATTTTTTCTAAATCGGACAAAATAATGGGAGTAAATCATGTTCAAATATCTGCAACTTTTCTTCTGAAGCGCTTTTCCTAGACAGGAAAAGACGAAGACTCTAACCGATTTCATTCTTGCCATGTATACGACTGGACAACCCTTCTATACAGAAATAAGTTTCTGGCTTGACAATAAATTGCGGCATCTTCTACATCTGTTTGTATCAGTAGAACGATACTGACCTTGCAACGTACTGATAACATAAGTAGGAGTATTCATTTCATCAGTTAATAGTTATCTTTGAATTGTTGCGCTCATAGATTGTGTATCTACGTGTATGTGTATGTCACAGTACATTAGCAATACGATAAGTGTACTGCCGAATATGAGAGTAACGAATTGTGATTTTGTGGCTTTTCTGTAACGCTTAAAATAAAACTGCGAGCAATTTCGGTATCTCAGCTTTGCATAACCGCCCATCTGTACTCCAAAGACACACACACTCCACGGCCTGTAGTCCGCAAGTAAACTATACTGACTGAGCAACCGCCGCTTGTTGGCGAAGTTAGTGCCAACTTTAGCAGATAGAAAGTGTCACGTGGTCAGCGCAACTGATCCCCACGCCCATTAATCTCGGCTTTCTTCAATACGCAAGAAAACACAGTCACTGTCTATGAATCAAATGAGATTTGGAGTTTTCATGAGAATGACTATGAACATCTTTGTCTCAATCGATAATGATGTGCCAGTCTACATAAAGAGATATCCAAGAAGGCAGAACTCTTTTGTAAACAGTTCTCCGATGACAAGAAAATTAGTTTCACCAAGGACAGAACCAACTCAAGAATAAGAAATAATTTTTCACAGCTGTGAACATTCAACTAAAAACGAAATTTCACCCCCAAATTATTCGAAAATAGATAAAATAATTAATAAGTTTTTTTTTAATTGTTTCATTTTTGGTCCGTTACACTATCAATCACAAAGTCAATAGAAAGTCCGTCGAGTGTAACAATTTGTAGGTCACTTCTTTATCACTTCTGCCTTACATGTTTCGGTTTAAATACAACCATCATCAGAGGCACATAGTACAATCATGAAAACACTGTTGTTGTTTAAGATGTACACAGTTATGTTTGCTGCGTGGACGCTGCTACAATATGTCGACGTGTAAAAGCACAACACTTGCTAGGATTGTTGAATGCACTACCAATTCTCACATTCCATCCGAAACTGCCCTCAAGTTAAAACCCCAATGTTAAAATATTTNTCGGATGAATGTGAGAATTGAACGTGCATTCAACAATCCTAGCAAGTGTTGTGCTTTTACACGTCGACATATTGTAGCAGCGTCCACGCAGCAAACATAACTGTGTACATCTTAAACAACAACAGTGTTTTCATGATTGTACTATGTGCCTCTGATGATGGTTGTATTTAAACCGAAACATGTAAGGCAGAAGTGATAAAGAAGTGACCTACAAATTGTTACACTCGACGGACTTTCTATTGACTTTATAATTAATATTGTTTTCTTCAGACATTTTACTTTCTTTCGTGGAAGTGTATATTATTCATATTGCCGTCTTCTGGGTTATGAGATCATGTTTATTTGTTCCCTGAAGATGGAGGTAGTATGTTTCTCATAAGCGTTCGTAACCACTATATGGTATCATAAACCGAAAGCCCACGAACAAGTTCACAACGTCACAGCCAATTCCTGTACTAACAATTTGAACTTCATATCCCCATTCGTTCTCAGCATACCGACTCACAGATTTTCATAACATTATCACTTGTAGGTTAGTACGCGTGCCGCAAATAACGAGTTCTAATTCGTATGACTGGATTTAGTATCACTTCGGTTACAAGTAATCTCTTAATTACAATTAATACAAGGCTACCGCTGATGTACAGAATTTCAAGTCCACCGTTGCACACACACTAGGATTCCCAGTCTTCAATAGTCGTCTCCCAGCAACGGATCTCAACACAGAAACTAATATCTCAAATCACTATGAAGTCTTCATGTCTTCAACCACTTTATAATCTTTCACAATTCACTATGGACATGCTCCGTTCTCGTCCTTATACTCTCAAGTGTTCTGCACTCTCCTGTACTCTTTTTCGTGAAGACTTCGTAGCCTTGACTCACGGCTTCTCAGATATAACTGACTGCAAACGACCTTCACTGTCCCCTATAAACAGTCTCCACGGACCACATAGAAAACACCTTTTATATACGTCTGTTCAAGTCCAAGTCACATTGTGACTGACGCTCCATCAGTCTGTCTGTCTTGGTGTCGAGCCCCAGCTGGGGCTCATGACCAGATATTTTTCTTTTTTCTTATATGAAAGTTACTGCGCTGTTCATTTGGGGCGCCCTCTCTGACGAGAGGTCGGGTCTGTAATCTGTCAGTCATAGTCTGTGTCAGTAAGTCCATTGTCAGTATTTACATATATTTACAAATTTAACCTTTATTCCTATTTCTATGTACAATATATACAAGGCCTCTGCCAATCAGGCTCAGTACAGCAGATTTTGCCCTATTTCTACCATGCAGTTCTGTTGCTTAGCACTGGGCGTGGCGCGGACCACATTGAGAACAAGTCACGTGATAACTACCTCGCCAGTCCATTGGCGCGCTGACTGTTGCCTAATAATGAGCTATAAATATTCGTCCTATGTTTGCATGACCTAACAACGAATTCTTTACCAAGAATCTGCCTTCGTGAGAACTTGGTTACCAGCCCGTTGCCTAGCAATGGATGTACATGTAACAGTATATTCCGAGAGCATTTCTTAATTATCGGTCTGAGCCCCACATCAGGCCCAATGCAATAACACATTATTAAAATGTTATGAAGTTATTTAGAATACGAAACTTTGCAAGTTTCTCCAACTCTCTTATTTGCCTATTCTTTCCCAACATTTGCTTTCCTGTTACTTTTACTTTATATTCTTCCCACAAGTGAGAGTTCACGTTTCATTAATATACAAAAAATTATAAATCTCTGAATCAGACCGCCTCTGTAGTCTAGTGGTCAGAGTGCCTGGTTACAGATCCAGAGGTCCCGCGTTACATTCCTGGCGCTACCAGATTTTCTGAGCAGTAGTGGATCTGGAATGGGGTCCACTCAGCCAAGCGAGGATAATTGAGAAACTACATATTTCAAGGAAATAGCGGCTCCGGTCTAGAAAACCGAAATTAACGGCCGTGTGGATTCGTTGCGCTGACCACGCGACACCCTCTATCCTCTAAAGTTGGCACTAACTTCGCCGACAAGCGGCGGTCGCTCGGTCGGTGTTGTTCGCTCGCGAACTAAAACCACGGAGTTTTTTTTTATTTTACTGCAAATTTATCTCACCTTTAGCTTTAGTAAAAGAAATTCGTGAATTTTTGTAGGTGCTATATTGTTGGTTCGAATGTCATTGTTCGTAATAAACTTAGCGGGAGAATACCAAGAGAATTCGCTGAATTTCGATGTAAATTGAAGTAGGTCTTTACAAACATCATTTATGGTGACAGCCTTTTTGAACAAGCAGCACACTGAAAGGGACGGACAACAAGACAAGTCACTCAGCTAAAATGGCCGTACCTGTCTTACTGTGTGGCAATGCAGTGCGGGGATGCACGTGCAGTACAAATGCGTCTTCTGAGGTCAGCCAATGGATTTATAGGACAAGACCATATAAAATTGAAGCCATGGGAAAGGTTTCGAAGTGGAGTCAGTACTGCAGGAAGCAGAAAAATTCGGAGAGGACTGAAAAATACAAATACACAAGAATGCCAAAGTATATAAGGGAACAGCGAGGGGGATACAGATCCATTGGCAGAGGAAGTTGGTGGAAATGCGAGAATGGAACGGACATAGCTAATCCATATGAGGAGGAGAAGAAGAAGAAGATTAAATCTTTACAATTTTTATTACGATCGAAGCTTCTGCATCTTCGTACCCAAAGTAACATAGGACGGTTCGGCTTTCGGACCGCCTGCCGCTTCTAAACCATTTACATCGTACACTTCACATTTAAAATATTTTCCTTTAAAATTGTATGGTCAACTTATTTCTTAGGTCAGGCAGTTTGCGAAGCACAGAAATAACCGTAAGGGAACACAGTAGCGTAGTTGGTTGAGGCACTATGCTACAAGCCGGAAGGTCGCGGATTCGAATCCCGATGAGGTGGATTTTTTAATTGACCTAATCCTTCCAGCCGCACCATGGCCCTGGGGAAGACTCAGTGTCTAACAGAAACGAGTACCAGGAATCTTCCTGGGGGGTAAAGGGCGGCCGGAGTATAATGCTGATAACTTTACCGCCATCTGTGAGCCGAAAGTCTAAAGAAAATGTGTTAGCCTCAACGTCTCACAACCCTATGGGTCTTCACGGCCTGTTACAGGGATAGCTTTACTTTTTTCTACCAGAAATAACTGTCGCGCAAAACATTGGAATTTAATGCCCGTAGACAGGCCGTCAGATGGTTGTATCTTTGGAAAAGATAAAAGCCCCCTCAACTGACTGCCAACTTAATGAGAAGTTCACAGTCACGTGGTCCGCATATCTCGAACCAATACGTGTGACTGTTCTTGTTGCACAGTCAAGATAACCTTATCAGTTCATGACATGATGTATTGATTTTCACTCCTTCCATATATACAGAAAGCCCTGAGCTTTAAAATCTGCATGGAGAGGGAATATCCTATCTGACGGTTTTCCTCAGTCTCTTCAGATAATTGCTAGGCTACAACTTTTCAAAATAAGCTGCTCACAACTTCTAGAGTCATAGTCAGAGTTACTTTACGACTGGCGGCTATAGTCCTTATGTAACATCCTCTCTGACGAGAAGATGAGTTTGTCTCTTATGAATACATTTGACCTTTGGTCAAGTGTACATTCGCACGCATAACGTGTTATCGAGAACTCTTCCTTTTGCACTGCACACAAGTCCTCTGTCGGTACAGGCTTTACAGAGCCCACAACTTCTATTTTCCTCAGCTGATATTTTATACCATTCTCTCATTTCATTCTCTACGATCATAACATTTGCAGTCGATAAAGCATCTATTAATAAGCAACTACATATGTTTGAAGTCGGTGCACAGAAACACGTATATCGCCTTGAACACTTGGATCGTGGGTCCGAGTCCTGATTGTCTGTGTTATTCAGTGTTGTCGCGAGAGGCCTTTGGTTGGGCCCACTCCTCGTCCAGGTAGAAGTGGCAGTTTCTGGAGGCTTCATCGCTCCGCTATTCTGAATGCGAGCAAGCCAAAGGGCCAGTAGACTACGTGGCATTATTTTTGTGACACATTCGTAGAGGGAAACGTACGGCAGCGCTATTGTAATATTTCGCAATCCTGCAGCTAAATTCGTTGCAATCCTCCGCGTAAAATGAGTCGTGTCGGTATTGCAAGAGGAAACAATAGAAAGACAAGATAAAATGACGTCGTTAAGCTTTAAACGCTGTGTACTTAACACAACCCAGTTTATGAAGTAATCCGTTTATAGTTTCTAACTGATAAAAAAATTCCAGTTTAAATGGAAGGAAGAAATACGAAACCTTAAAGAGGCGGGCTATAACGTGCCAATTTTAGAAAATGGCGTATCTCTCATACTTCTGTTAGTCTGATTAAATCGCCTGTCAGAATATTTGTTACATCATAACACTGTGAAACAAAATATGATATATAAGATTTGAGGTTTTCACGGCGGTGACTATGAAGAAAGCAGTTTTCTGGGATTTGGCACCGTGTATATGTGGTGTTAACTGACGTTCCTCCGAAACGTCGGTTAACACCACATATACACGGGTCAAATCCCAGAAGACTGTTTCCTTCAAAATATGATATTTTCGTCTCAGTAAAATAATCAAACCTAAGTTCGAGTCTTTAACTTTAGAGGAAATTGGTTATGAATGATTAGAAAAAATCGCTCTAATCGACAATCATACGCGGGGGAAAATCATTAAAATCAGTCTCTTATAAGAAGAAAATTACCTTGATGAAGGCTCCAAGGGGACGATTTTATTAAGACACTCTCAGCCAGCTTCCCATTTCGACATTTCTCACCACAGGCCAAGAAACTTGGAGAGTACAGCTGTACGGCTTATGGACCTGAAGGCAAAGTTTCCAAAACCGCTGTCAAGAAGAAATCGCCATCCATAGAATTGCCAGTTGGCTACTTTATTAAACTTATTGTTAACATGCGAATTAAGAAATATTTCATCAGTGAAATAAATAAACAAGGCATCGCTCAAGAACGAATCTTGTAGGTAGATGGGCAACACCATCTACTTATGAAGAGTACCATTATCTGTGTCGTAACGCTTTGTAGTTCGTAGAGAGCCCATGGCTATGCTAGGCCTGCCACCTACTTATGTTTGTTTGTTTCTTGCTTCACTTATTATTATATTGTGGCATGTAGACGAGGTGAGGATCGGAGAGTGTTGGGAAGCTCAGAGGAAGGGAACGTCCGCCGTTGGAAGCGGTTACCAGAAGATTGGTGAAGACACAGCAGGCTGAGAAAACTGAAGTGTGTGCTGTGGTGAATTGCAGACTCTGAATTAACAACAGCACCACTCGTACAGTTGCCTGTAGGTATAAGATATGTACATAAGTGTTAAATAAATGAAATCACTCATCCGAAATTTGTCCAGAGTTGCACTGTACAAAATTGTGACAATAATTTGGAGATGGAGGCGGTATATACCTCTGAAACGCCGAATGTCCGAACTACACGGTGTTACAACCAAGAAGGCCAAGCTATCCAAAGTCACCGCCGTGAAAACCTGAAATTCAGTCTCCTTTATAGTCTATTAGCTGATGATATTCTTACGAAATTTCACACAACAGTCTCCTGTTATACATGGCACCATGGGAAGTTTTAAACAATTCACAATGACATTTTTTCCTTTTATTTATTTATTTTGGTTTGACAGTAGCCACAATTTTGCTTACCGACGAGTTTCTATGCACAATGTAAACTAGTGTCTTATATTGTAACCTTACTTACTTACTTACTTACTCATGGAACTGAGCCCTTCTTGAGGAGAAGCCAAATCTGCAGCCACTTAAGAATTTCCCAGCATTTTATGGAATCCAAAGGTTCTTTACCGTGTTCACATGTGCCTTCCATTGATCAATATCCTGAGCCAGATCAATCCAATCCATACCATCCCATCCTATCTCTCTAAGATCCATTTTAATATTGTCCACCCACATACGTCTTGGTCTTCAACCTAGCCTAATTAATGTAACAAACTTACATAACCCGAACTCACAGAATTATTACGTGCACATAGAACAGACCGGTGACCCAGCATGAAGCAATGTAAACGAGATATGATAAGGACAGCACCTGCAGATGCATGCAGGGCAGTGTGCACGGGAGAAGTGAAGAAAGGTAACAACTTTGCCGACACTAAAACCTCTCAGTCCACAAGAACTTTGCCAAAAATGTTCCAGGAAGGAATAGACAATGCGAAATAATACAAAGGAAAACTGGCGCCGAAACCATACCCGACATCGACATCCGAGTTCATTCCGACGGTAGTATTCAATTTAATTATGGTTGTTGTCTCGTCACCAAAATGCAGGGCAAAATCGTAACATAACGATAGAAAGCAGATGTTTAAAATGTGGCACAGTTCAAGTACTTGGGAACGACGATAACAAATCAAAACCTGATTCAGGAGGAAATTAAGAGGAGATTGAACTCGGGTAATGTTTGTTACCATTCAGTCCAGAACCTTTTGTCTTCTCGTCTGCTGTCCAAAAACATAAAAATTAGAATATACACAATTATAATTTTGCCTGTGGTTATGTATGTATATGAAACTTGGTCTCTGACATTAAGGAAGGAACATAGACTGAGAGTATTTGAGAACAAGCCAAAGAGAGATGAAATGACAGGAGGTTGGAGAAAACTGCATAATGCGGAGCTTCATAACTTGTACTCTTCTCCAAGCATAATTAGAATGATCAAGTAAAGGAGGATGAATGAGCAGAGCATGTAGCACGAATGAGAAGAAGAGGCATGCATATAGGATATTGGTGGGAAAGCGAAAAGGAAAGAGACCACTGGGAAGATCAAGGCGTAGGTGGGGGGACAATAATAAAATGAATCTTAGAGAGATGGGATGGGATGGTGTGGATTGGCTTGATCTGGCTCAGGATAGGGACAAGTGGAGGGCTCTTGTGAACACGAAAATGGACCTTCGGGTTCCATAGAATGCCGAGAAATTCTTGAGTAGCTGCAGAATTGGCGGATCCTACAGAGGGGCTCAGCTCCGTGAGTGAGTGAGCAAGTAAGGGTAATGATCGTATGACGATGGAAGTGGGTGCGCCTCCGATATGTGGGACTAGAAAGGCCTACTACGAATTGATACTCCGTTACTCCAGTAACCGTGTTTTCATCAAAAAGGAAAGGTCCATAAACCTTTGTTAACGATATTGCACAGAACACATTAACTTTCGGGCTGTCCCTCACATGTTCGAGTGTTACACGGGGATTTTGTGGCCCCCATATGCGAACATTGTGCCTGTTGACTTTCCCACTTAGGTGAAACGTAGCTTCATCGCTAAAAATTACACGAGGCAGAAACAATTCATCTTCCATTTTTTTTAGCATACGTTCACAAAATTATACACACTTTGCCTTATCGTTTGCCCGAAGAGCCTGTACCAGTTGTAGGTGGTATGGTTTGTACACTTACCGCCGCCTCAATACACGCCAGACAGTTGTTTTCCACAGTCCAAGTTCTCTACTAGCGCTACTGGTTGACTTCATTGGGCTACGCTCAAAGCCCACTCGAATGTGCTCCACTTTGTTCTCCGATACACGCGATCGGCCTGGCCTTTTACCCTTACACAGAGAGCCAATTTCATCAAATTGTTTATTCCAACGATAAATTCTCTTCCTCGTTGGAGGTTGGATGTTAAATGCACTCTGCACCGCAGTCACAGACTCACCTTTACTGAACTCACGAATGCAAAAAAATCTTATGTTGCATAGTAGCCATCTTGTTTACAACTGACGCGGTGCTGGAGTGCTCTAGCGGTAGTATTAGAAACTTTACAGCACCCTCTTTCAAATGTACTTTTTTTTTCCTTGGCACTACAGCCCCAGTGGGCCTAGGCCTACCTCCATGAACTTCTCCGTTCACTTCGGTTTTTCTAGATCTTACACATTCGGTAGGACTCCTTGGGCGGGTGATCAGCTCGTCGCAAGGCCTCTACCTGTACACAAACACAGAAAAACGCACACACACAAACTAAACATCCATGCCCGGGGTGGGATTCGAACCCATGATCCCGGTTTCCAAGCGAGCGAAGACAGTACATGCCTTAGACCGCTCGGCTACCGTGACCGGCTTCAAATGTACTTTAAAGAATTCAAATGCAACATATAGTTCAGGAAATATAGTCAATTAAAATTGTGTCCATCTTTCTGACTCACACTGTATATGACATCCTATCACTATCGAACTCTACCTTCTTAACTCTATGTACGAAAAGACCTGTACCTAATTCATGATTTTCATTCTCCTTTCCATAGAAAAATGTATAGTCTCCTGCTGGTGCGATGCCCCCTCCATCCCATCTGACCTCCTGTACTCCTGCTAAATCTAACTTATATTTTAAGATTTCTTCTGCCACTGCCCTGAGCGAACCTGCCCTATACAAACTTCGTACATTCCAAGTGTCAAATCTCATATCCATTTTCATTAGCTTAGGTCGTTTAACCGGAGGATCCGTCCAAGTCCGAGGCTTCTTGAGAACTTTCGTAACAAGCTTATTCTTCACGGTGAGGAGTAGTTAGCCCCTCGCCCAAATCCCAAGCTGAAGGACCACTTCCTTTCAGCTGTCCGTGACTACTTATTCAGTATATTCGCAGCTTCCCTCCAAACCTGGAGGGCGTCTCCTCCATCCGCAACCTGAGGACGCGCCGTGCCGTGGTGACAGGGGACCCACCTAATAAGGGGATTGTGCCTTTAGGCCTGTTTTATTCTTCTCAGGGTTGGTTCAACCGGTCCTAGCATCTCTTAATGATCCTTCTTGCTTTTCTGTGGTAATCTAGCAGCTTCTGAATGATTTGTTCAGTTTGATTTCTTAAGATCTATTTTTCATTTTTTCGCGTAGATCGAATATATTTAGTAAGGTAAAAGTTGGCGCTATCCTTGTAACAGGCCTTGGAGGCCCATAAAATTGTGAGACTTCAAGGCTGCCACATTTTATGGATAATTAGATCACCGATTGCCGTGAGTTTGTCAGTCGCCCTTTAACCCCTAGGAAGGTTCCTGGCGCTCATTTCTGTTAGAGGCTAAGTCGACCCCAAGGTCATAGTGCGGCTGGAAAGATTAGGTCAGCTGAAAAATTCAATGACCTCATCGGGAATCGAACCCGTGACCTTCTAGATTGTAGGACAGAGCATCAACAAACTACTTTACCCCGTGCCCCGCCGAATATATTTGGTTCCTGTCGACTATCTTCATTCCTAATTTGGTCTATTTTTCGATAGCCTGCAAGAAGTCTAGAAGTTTCCATTTGCTGCAACCAAAATTCGCTGTCATAAAGAAGCGACTGTACCGTCAATAGCTTTAAAAATGTAGTGTTCTCTCCTGTCTGAGTTTGTGGAGCAGTGTGTATGTTTACTGTTCCGCGCATACAGATAGGAGTCTCTGATTTGTTCTGCATGTATACATTTATGTTGCTTCTGAATTACCAACCTAAGCAATTAAAGCTTCTAACTTGGTCTACAACACCATTGTTGAGCAGAATTCTCTTCTTACCAATCATTTTTGTTTTCGTGGCTCTTATAATTTGAGGTAACTTCAGATGCATTTTATTTGGTTCATCCTGGTCCCTCACACCACCAATAATAAAGAAGTCTATCAGCTACGTCCATTGTCACTGATAACTGTTTTTCTTTCTCTCCCTTTTAATCTTTCATCGTTGACATGTTTCGGTCTGAGAGGCCATCTTCAGAAGGATATATCAATACAAGCGGAATCACGACGAGGTAAACACTCAACTTGCTTTAAAGAGAGGAAGTATAAAGGGCACGAACCGAATTGGCTCTAAGTTTCAACAAAGTCTTCTCAAACCACACTTGTAAATAAAATAATCATAATATTTTAGAAATATTTTAATATATTCATGCACATCGCTGTAATTATTAAAGGACCAGATTTTATATTCATGACATATTAATTACATTTAATGATATTGTACATATGTACTGATATCGATCAATTACATTGTAATAGTATAGTTTCCGATTGTAATGATATATACTTCTGCAGATGGTCGCTCAGACCGAAACATGTCAAGGATGAAAGATTAAAAAGGAGGGGAAAAACATTTATCAGTCACACTGGACGGAGTTGATAATCATTTATAACATCAGATGATTGGTAAATGAATTCTTGGAGAGAGTCATCTGAAGCGAACTGCAAATAGAAGTAGTTACTATAGGATTCTGACGATGGCATATAACACACAGAGATATTGGGTTTTCGGACTTTATCCATCGTCCTAGTTTTTAAGATAACTAAGAAAAAACACGACGTTTCGGAAACTGGATCTGTTTCCATCCTCAGGTGAGGGAAAACACCTATTGTGTTGGGTCCCTCAGAAAGAGCTAGCCTCAGTCACTGGACCAATATGTCTGTCAGTCAAACATAGCATAACAATATGTGGGCATAATCCTATGAGTAATTGAAATATTAACTGGACGGAGGCTCGTTTCAGATCTCGGTAAGGGTCACTTTTTCCATCTATATGCGATACTATGTTACTGCGATATTGATCACAATATTCTGGCAAAAGGTCACGAGTCTGCGAAATGTTACAGGCCATATCAAATGAAGCCCAACATTTTACGGATTAAGTAATGGGCTTCTGATATGAATAAAAAGAGAAAAGATTAGTTTGCCTACCCTGGCTGTAAGTAGCAGATGCCTTTCCCACTTAACCTCCCAACAACGTGCAATGTATTTTGTAGACCAACTTGAATATGTAGAACTATTGTGGTAATATATTTAAATGTCATGTATTTGAGTAGGAGTACGTTCCATAATAAATTATTCTTTATTCCAATTCTGATTGCTCTCTCACTCACATAACCAAACAGACAAGCTCACGCTATCTCTCTCTCTCACACACACGTATTCCGTCAAATCGTGTGCAAACAATGACGTCAGTAGAGATAGATAAATGATTTACAAATAATTTGGGCGTTGAGAAGCAAGCTTCTGTAACAAACTTTTTTTTTTGAAAGTTCACTGTAAATACCCCAAGTAGTTAAAATACGAAACTGCCGCCCTTAGCGTGTTGCGGCCTGCATATAGTTCCAGTTCGGCCCGTGCGCCTTAAGTACGTCCTGGGTCCTCTGTTCGAATTGTTCAGCGGTTAGCTGTACAGTGTAGTCGCCATTTTCTGCATTCTCCTCCACATCCTTCTAAAGACGATCACTCCACTATAAGCCGAAACTTCAGATCAGCTTTAGCCTATTACAAGGTCAAATCCGAAAGCCGAAATTGCAGAAATATTTATTAAATATTAAATTATTTTCTCATGAATTGTCCCTCATATCCAAAAGTTTGTTCACCCTTGTGCAAATGAATGACATTAATTGAGATTACGGTTCCAAGAATCCTTCTCTTGATGATAAATATCTTTAAATACATATCGTGTTCAGTGCGATAAAGGGAGTACTGACAAGCTATCTTTTTTCCACTTGATATTGTCGCACCTGACTACTGATCATGAAATAAATCGATTCTGTTTTGCTTTTATCACTAGTTATGACACCGTTGAACCGTTGAATTTAAGTGTGCTTGGACAGCAAAAACGCAGGTTTCTTAAACAGAATCAGAGTTTATTACAACTAAGGGAGCCCGGTGGCTAGAATATGTGCGAAAATATCAATGATGCTTGAAGTGAAAGATACATTATCATAAGAAGACCTATACCTTCCACTGGGCGCTCCCATATATGTGACCTGAATTTCGCGACTCAAATCCTAGTATAGAAATGCGTGACAAAACGACTGATGAAAAAATAACTTTATATTTACATGGCTTCAGTAGATTGTATCCTTAGTTTCTGGACCAAAATGAAAATAGTTTTCATCGCTGTTAACATAAACGAGACCGCCTCTGTGTTCTAGCGGTCAGCGTTCCTGGCTACAGATGCAGAGGTCCTGTTCGATTCTCGGCGCTACAAGATTATTTTTCGGAAAAGTAGTGGGTCTGGAACGGGGTGCACTCAGCCTCGTGATGATAATTGAGGAGCTATTTCAAGGAAATAGCGGCCTTGGAGATTCACTGCGCTGACCTCTCGACACCCTCTATCCGCAAACGTTGCCACTAAACTTCGCCGAAAAGCGGCGGTCGCTCGGTCGATATAGTTCACTTGCTGACTGAAATCACGGAGTTAACATAAACGAGGCCTTTTGGCCCGTTCCGCTCCAAAGGACAGTTGAATTGGCCCTTTCATTTCTTCGGTGGTCGATCACCCTCCCTTTTTGCTTCTGGATGATAATGAAGCAGTTTCCGGGGAAATTAGTCCTTTAGTTTCTTTCTCAGATTTGTTTAGAATTCTTCTGTTGGTATTCATTTCCCTCGCATACATCGAGTACGACCATGTTGAGTTCGCGTCTAATATCTTCATTCCTCCTTTGTTCTATTATTCGATATCCTGCTACAGGTCTTAGAGATCTCTGTTTCAGCAGTTTTAATTTGTTGCATCTGTTCTTAGATAGGGTTCAGAATTCGCTGTCATAAAGAAGTGATGGTATAGTCAGTACTTTGCAGAGTTTTGGTACTCTTTCCTGTCGGGGTTATGCATCAGTGAAGCATTAATTGTTCCAAACCTTCGTAATTCATGAGAGTGAACACAATAAACGAATCGATGAAAATCAACGTAAACTTCATCTTTCAGGAACCATTCGGGTGAAGATTTTCTAGGATACAACGCAATATAGTACATTGACAGTCAGCCGAAATTTCGGCGGTAACGTCGTTTCTATCTTCAGATGTATGAATAAGTCAGGCAAGACACCAACAGGAAGCAGATAGCAAGCAACAGACTTTCCTCCGAGACATCTATAGACTTTCAAAGGTCTATACGGCTTTACATTCAAGAGGAAAAATCCATTTATAAACACCGTTGTGAGACTCACAAGTCCTACATCACAGCATTCGGGTCTTCATCCTCCAAAAACAAGGTTTGAGTGAAACTGCCGTACTCTCCAGGCATAAAAGCATGATAAATTCAGGCTTAAATGTTTTGTTTTCTGTCCTCTCTGCATATCAGCATGTGCAGATGCTGCGGGACTTGCTTCCGCCTCTCCTCTGCTTCACTGCCCAACATCCTGAGGACACTGGGAAGCAGCACGTCGTTGTTTGTGGGTTGTCTGATGACGTTTCCTCTAGTTAGACTCTACAGAGTCAAACGAATGAATGATAGGTGAATAGCGATTAGGAAAGTATCTGGAAGGATACTGTTGTGACCTAGTCGAGGTGCTATCTTGGTATTCTCCTGGATGGACTGAGGACAGTCACAAAAAGCCAAGTCAAGATAGCCGAATCGCCACTGAGATTCGAACTCGGCACCTTCCGAATACGTATGAAGTCCGTTATCGCTTGTCCGACTCATTAGGTGCACTGTTCTTGAAGAAGTCGTCGGACATGACTTCTTCAAAATTGCCTTCTTCATCGAATGATCCTTTGATTTCTGTAAGATATAATATATGACAATTGCTTGCTTTATAGACTGGCAGAAGGCATTTGACCGTGTAAATTGGACCAAATTAATGCAGATCCTAAAGGAAACAGGTATCGATTGGCGTGAAAGAAGATTGATTAGTAAACTGTACGTGGATCAGAAAGTTAGAGTGCGACTGGACAGAGGGGAGACAAGAAGGGCGAAGATTGGAAGAGGAGTTCGACAAGGATGCTGTTTATCACCAATTCTATTCAACTTGTACAGCGAATGCCTTACCAAGGAAGCTCTGGATGGGCTCGGAGACTTCAAAGTAGGAGGGCAAATTATTCAAACTGTGAAATATGCAGATGACCTTGTGTTAATGGCTAAGGAAGAAACTGTGCTACAAGGCATGATTGATAGACTAATTGAAATTGGAAGGTGCTATGGCATGGAAATGAATGTGGAAAAAACAAAAGTAATGAAAATTTCGAGACAACCAACCCCAGTCACAATAAAGATAGACCAAAAACAACTGGAGATTATGAAATGTTTTAAATGTTTGGATAGCTTGTTAACAGATAATGGAAGGTGTACTAGTGAAATTAAATCCAGGATTGCCATGGCAAAAGCTACATTTAGCAAGAAGAAGAATTTTTTACCAGCAAATTGGACTTAAATTTGAGAAAGAAACTAGTGAAATGCTACATTTGGAGCATCGCTTTGTAGTGTTAATTAGAGTCGGTGAGCAGAGGAATGTCCTACACGAAATAAGAAAACTGAAGGCTAATTGGATTGGTCATATCTTTCGCGGTAACTGCCTTCTAAAAGAAGTTATTGAAGGAAAGATAGAGGGGCGGATAGAAGTGACCAGAAGACGAGGAAGAAGACGTAAGAATATGCTGCATGACCTTGGGGACAGAAGAGGATATTCTCATTTGATGGAGAAAGCTCTAAATCGCATTAAGTGGAGGAATTGTTTTGGAAGAGACTGTGGACCTCTCGTCTTGACAGATTACTGATGATGATGATGATGATGACAATTATATTCGCCGTAGCTATGCTTGTTACGGAATAGGACACGACCATGGCCACCGATGCATAGTTATTTGAATATTCCAAGCGGTGCACATTTTTAGCGGAGTCCACGTCACCTTTTGTGGAGTTACAGAACAGGTGTACTTTGAATTTCAGTATATCTCGAGTGTCTAGATATGTTTTCTCGTCATTGTGCAAAGCTGATATGAGAAGCACTGTTTTTCTTTCTTTGACGTAAGTGGTACAAGAGTGCATTAATCCTTTAAATCAGATATACGTGAAATTATTTCACATCCTCTGTTTCAATTCAGAAATTACGGAGGGAGTAACCTTCTGTTCTTCCGCATTGTGTCAACATAGGCGACATTGCGAACTTCCTATAAATTCTGTGCCCGCTCTACAATAGGATACCGGTTATCAGTGGCCTATGGCAGACATGGGTGCACTGAGATCGTTAACAGCGACTCCAGGCCAATTTCTTTGTTCATAATGTTCAGGTGGTGCCGGTCACGGTAGCCCAGCGGTTTAAGGCGTGCACTGTCTTCGCTCGCTCGGAAGCCGGGATCGTGGGTTCGAGTCCCACTCAGGGCATGGATGTTTGTGTGCGTTTTTCTGTGTTTGTCTACAGGTAGAGGCCTGACAGCAAACCTGAGGTCTACATATTTCAATGCTGCATACGATGGCAATCTACAGAACAACACGACTTCAGATATGTTATTCATACATGACAAAGACAGAACTAAAGGCTCGCATGAGGATAAACTTTAGGGATCTGAAGAGGATAAAACTTAGGATCTGCTGAAATAAAGCCAGAGACTTCAGTATTTGATAATGCAAAGAAAACTTCAGTTCAGTCACATTATAATTTGTCCTGGCAAAGAATATTACCATCAAAATATTCAGCAATTAAACGGAAACAACACCTTTATCTTTCAATGGGTAATCAGTCTTTTCTTGACATATTCCAGAGATAACAAAATCTTACTAGGAATTCATAATATTAGAACAGATAAAAAAAATCAATTCTTAAGAGTGGTGACAGTAGGGCAGGACAGTAAGCAGTTCATGAACAGAAAGATGATGAGGTAAAAAGAATTCTAAATAAAGTACCATATTCTGCAAAGATTGAAGATGGCACAAGAAATTATAAACATGACAGTAGTTCTAGATCTTCTGAAAAGGAGGTAGATGGCTGTAACAAGACATAAATTTGATACAATCTCGAACTGATCATTTGAAGGACAGCATAATAAGAGAGGTGACAAGTAATTTTGTTTTAAATCAAAATTTTATGGCCCTATTGTAAGGTAACTGCAGATGTTGATATTAAATAGGTTCATGCTGAGTAGTTTAAGGATTCATGACGGTTTGAACGTAAGATAAGATATACAGGAAATGGGGGTTTTGAATGAAAGATGTCAGAGTTAATGTTATCTAAAATGAAGATTATGAAATAATAAAATATGTTACGAAAATTCTTCCAATCGTTCTACCTGTGTCTTGATATGAAGATAATAATGTTTAACTGCCATGTCATTTTTGTAGGATGGCCATAGGCACCATAGCGTTATTGTTGAAATTGCAAGAATTTGGGGAGATAATCTTGCTCACCACAGTTTTGATAATAGAGTAAATTGAGCTTAAAGACACTTATACCTCTCTGCATTTATGCAAAAACAAATGTTTTTGTCAATTTTAATATTACTCGTACATATTTGAAATTGATTTTCTCAAACTGAATTTTGTTTTTGAATAAAATTGTTGAGAATTGACTCTGGAGCATTTAAATCTATAGAACATAGTGAAATTATACAGTGTGTCCCAGTATGAAAGTTCAGTATTCTGGAAGGTCATAGTATCAGTCCTCCTAAGCAAAAATTTTACGTGTACGTGTCATAATCTGAATTTTATTTCCAAGATAGAGCTATTTCACTGTACGGTGTTTTGGATTTGGCGCCCAGTGTTGTTCACTCGTACCATAGTGCGTCACTGTCTGAAGCATGTGAATCGGTGTGAAGCGTCAGTTGGTCGTTGCGACTGCTGATATTAACATTGTATGAGTCTTGTGAAAGAGGCCGCACATCTTCACAAATGCCGAATATGCTGATATACTGTACGCTTTTGATATCTGCGATGGTAGTGCTACTGCTGCTGTTGAAGAATACCGTCGATGGTATCCTATATGCAGAATTCCGGATCTTAGAGTGTTTCCCAAGGTGTTCAACGCATTTCATGAACATTGTACATCTCCCAGTGCTCATGTTTGATCTCAATGAACACGACAAGAACATGTGGGGGAACAGAGAAACGTTCTTGAAATGGTACAGCGCAGCTCTACTACTAGCACGCGAAGACTTGCTACACGTCTCGGTGATCCACGAACACATGTTTGGCGAACATTGCACAGAGTGGGTCGCAGAAACTTCCTTTTTTTTGAAGGCGAATAAAAGAAAAATTACTGCTGATAGACAAAATTTATGTTTAGCGAATGAAGGAACATAATTTAAAGTTTTAAATCATGTAGTTTTAAACAAAATATCTTGAAGGTGGTGGCCACCGTTTTCTGAAGTTCCCCTCTGCACGTTCCAACATGTGCACCGGAATTTGGGCTGCTTCCTGCCGAATAACATTCTTCAGCTGAAGCAGTTTTGTGGGGCGATGTTTAAAAACCTCTGCCTTGAGGTATTCCCATAAAAAAAATCACATGGCGTTAGATCACATGAGTGCCCTGCAAACAGGATGTCGCTTCGAAGCGAGATGAGCTGTCCGGGGAACTTTGCCCTCAAAACTATCATCAAAGCTCGGGCTGTGTGGGCCGTGGCACCATCCTGTTGGAACCAAACATTTCCTAGATGTATTTCTTCAATAGCTGGTTCGAAAAAGTTTTTAATCATGTCCACATACCGCTATGAATTGACAGTAACTGCATGATTGTCATGNCAGCTGAAGCAGGTTTGTGGGGCGATGTTTAAAAACCTCTGCTTTGAGGTATCCCCATAAAAAAAATCACATGGCGTTAGATCACATGAGTGCGCTGCCCACAGGATGTCGCCTCGAAGCGAGATGAGCTGTTCGGGGAACTTTGCCCTCAAAACTATCATCAAAGCTCGGGCTGTGTGGGCCGTGGCACCATCCTGTTGGAACC